>NC_077230.1:322635914-322935914 GCF_027887165.1 Monodelphis domestica | reverse complement strand
TAAAATGTTAGTGAATCAAATATGATGTAACCATCTTACTGAAATATGTAATAAGTTTATACCAATTAACAACTCAATTTCAATATATGTACATATGTATACTTCCTGGCTTCCCTCTTCATAGTCCTTAATACTAGTGTCTTTCCTCTGTTAATCATTTCCTATTTATTCTATACATAGCTTGTTTGTATATATTTGTTTGAATGTTGTCTCTCCCATTAGATTTTGAACTCCTTGAGGGAAGGGACTGTCTTTTGCCTTCCTTGTATCCCCAGGGCTTAGTACAGTGTCTGGCACCTAAACACACACAGTTTAGGTGCTTAATAAATATTGGCAGACTGATTGCCTTACTGACACATAATCGCAAGAAACAAGTTACTTCTGCTTTAACCAATAATTGTGTGAAGATGTTTAATTATTTTAAAATTTATCTATGAACAATAACTGTTACCTAATAATTGAATTGCCAGGAAATAAAAGGCTGAAGATTATGCCTCCACAAGACCAGGGGCTCAGCTTGAAAATGCATCCAATTGTATAACAATAACAATATATCTGGAAGATTTGAGAGAAAATCCTCACTCAGCTCAATACATTTTCAAACACTCTAGGGAAAAGAGATGTAAACTTCAAATGAGAAACAGTGGTGTTCATTTCACTGAGTTTAACAGAATGCAAATAAAAGAAAAACAAAAAAGATTTGGGAAATGACTACTGGGTGTTTTTTGCATAAAACAATCTGGTGCAATGGGGGTTCTTTGGTAGGAGCGAAATGGATTGGCAGATTCAATTACACACACAGAGTGAATTGATTAACTTTCCATAAACCTTTTACTTTTCAATGATGTCACCAAGACTTGGTCTCTCCCCCTGTACCAGCTCCTTGTTGGTAGCTATGGATTGTATGTGTACAAATATGTAAGTGAATGCATGAATGAATACAGATTTTACAGTCATGATGTATAAAGCTAGAAGAGAATTTAGAGATCATCTATTCTACCTCCTCCATTATGTAGGTGAGAAATATCCATGTTTTTTTTTCATGCATCTGTTTTTTCATGTCTATGCTAAATTGAGGAAGTATTTCGTTTTATAAACTTTTACTAGTTAATAAATCTCTGATAATTGAAATTCCATTCCCATTTCATTGTAGATTACTCCTTTCTTCTCCCTTCTTCAACATTTAGTATTATAGACCTAATTTAAGCCACTGTTGATTTTGAAGGAGGAACGAATTACTGTTTAATATCATGAACGCTTGATTGCCCATGGTTAATAAGGATCAGATATAACAGGGAAAATGAAATTCATTGAAAATCAACTAATCTCACCTAATTTAATAGTTTCAATATTTTCCTTCAATAGACCTTGAAGAGAGAAACTAAGAAATAGTTTCTTTTAAGTTTCTTTTAATATCTTTTCTGATAAGCACTGATGCATTTCTCTCTGAGTGTGGAGCAGGGAAATGGTCAAATAGCAGGTAGTAGAAAGAACAATAGATTGAGTGAGAGGACTCAGATTAGATTCTCAACATTGTAAATAAGTAGATCTTGGATAAGTCACTACACTACTCTGGACCTCAGTTTTCTCTTTAGCAAAATGAGGGGTTTGGAGAAGCAATTATGCTTGGATGATCTCTTGATCTTTAAGCTTACATCTTGCTTACCTCATACTTTGAGAAAACAGAAAGCATTTGCCATAAACTCATTCTTTCCTTCTTTATATCCTCCATTCTCTCTTCCTCTTGTCTCTGATGAGGAGTTGAAGATTGAGCCCTCTATATTTACTCTCAATTCCACCCTTTACCATCTTCTCCATCAGATGATTCCCTCATAATTTTTCTGTCTGTCTTTCCTCTCTTTCTCTCCCTCCTTCTGCCTGTCTGTCTGTTTCTCCCTCCCTCCTTTCCCCCAGCATCTTTTCCTGGTTATTTATTCCTTCTCTGTAGCCATGTCTCTCCAATCTTTAAAAATCTTTTACTGGACCCTACCACCCCTTCAAACTTTGTGCTTTATCTCTGTTCTCTTTCTCAATCAAAATTCATAGAAAATGCTTTTTATCCTTGTTGCTTTCACTTCCTTTACACTTTGCAATCTGATTTCTGACCTCATCATTCACTAGAAAGTGATTTCCTCAAAATACCAATCTTGATTACTCAGTCTGATAGCCTTTTCTCAGTCTTCACCTTTCTTCACTTCTCAGCATTGTGACACTAGAACCAACCTCTTCTCTCTTACGTTTTTATTTTCATGACACTGTTCTTTCTTAACTCTCTATCTACCTGTATAACCTGATACCAACCCTGACTATTGTTTTTCAATCTCTTTTGCTAGATCATCATTCATATTAGTCAGTCACTCAATAAATATCTGTTAAAACATGTTTGATGTGCCACACAGTGTGCTAAAAGGTTCAAAGAAAGACAGAAGACAGCCCTTGCTTTTAAGGAACTCCTGATCTAATGGGGTAAGACAACATACAAAAATGAGCTGAAATATCATCCTCCATAATGATGATTATACTACAGAGCTTTCACTTTTTTTTCTCTCTTTACACTCTATCACTTAATGACCTCATGTAATAAAGATGTAAACTGAATGAAACCACTACTGATTGAAATGGAGAAGCTAAACTGAGGGGAACCTGTTTCTTCAGCAATGGCTGTTGTTCTCTGGCTAGCTGTGACTAGAGAGGGCTGCTAATAGGAACCTGAGACTGCTTTCTCAGTCAAGGGGTTTGTTGGGCTAACAGGATGGGAAACTGAGTTAAGAGGGATGAGGAATTTCCCTAATCTAAATGAGATAAAATTGAGGATTTGGGAAGTCACAAGCGTGACTCTTAGACAGTTAGGGAGATGGAGGGCAATAGCAGTTCAAAATCTTTCTTCTTCACAAATCATCCAGATCTCTCAGCTTAACCTCAGAAAGAAACAAAGTTCGTTAGGAGTCTCCTTTTCTCCTGGCCAGCTCAACCCTCTTGTAGATCACCAACTCAAAAGCTTCTCAGTGTCAATTTCAACTGCTCAGAGCCAGAGACAAAGTCCAAAAACCAAGTCAGCCTCACAAAAGGTCTTTCGGTCAGCTTCAAACCTCCATGGAGGAGAGTGTCTCCCAGTCAGAGATCAAGTCCAAAAGCCTGTGTCTCCTCTCAGTGTGGCCAGAAAAAGCCTCCAGAGAAAAAAAGTGACTTCCAGTCCCAGACACAGAGACCCAAAGCTCCTCCCCCTGTCAGTTCAACTGCCAACAACTGGGGACATTCCATTGTAACCCTGGTTCTTGCATTCTTGCATCTTGGTCCACAAGTCCTGCAAAACCTCTTTCTCATGTCTCTATCACACTCATCAGATCACATGGATTAAATTATCGTCTCCATACAGATGATTCCCATATTTATATATTCAGTTCCGATCTCTCTTAAGCTCCAATCTCATATCTCTAGCATTCTCTTAGTCATTTGATACTTGATATTATAGAAATGTCTCAAATTTAGTATATCCAAATCATTGGTCCTATAATTATCTTCTCTCTCAAATCTACTATTGTACCAAACTTCTTTTTTTTCTATCAAGAGCATAGTCATCCCCTAGTCACTCTGATTTGTAACCTTATAACTTTTTAAACTTGTCATCACAGGGGCATCTCTTCACTATGTTGAAAATAAAATTTGTTATCTTTCCCCTCAAATCCACTTCTCTGTCAAGCTTCTTTATTTTTGTTGGGGGCACCCCCCCCACATTGATTTGCAATCTTGTTTTTATTTTTGACTCCTCACTCTCACTCTCACTCTGCATATTTAATTTCATTGCTAAATCTTATCATCTCTATCTCTTCAATATTTCTTGTATCTTTTCCCTTTTCTTTTACTACAGCCACTATTGCAGTTGAGGTCTTTAGCATGTCTCACTTGGACTATTGTAATCAGTCTATTTCTAATCAGTCTCCCTACCTCAAGTTTCTTCTCTCTTCAATTCATCAACCACTCAGCTGCCTAGGTAAATTTCTTAAAGTACAGGGCTGACCATATCAGCTTCCCCAATCAATAAGCTCCAAGTGGCTCCCTATTACCTCTAGGTTCAAGCATATTCTCCTTTGGCATTTAAAGTTCTTTACAACCTAACTTGATTCTTCGTTGCCATCCTTATATGTAGTTTCCTTTCATATACTCTTTGTCCAGTCTAAACTGGCCTTCTTGCTGTTCCCAATATGTTCCCAATATTTTCTCTCAGTTTCCATGCCTTCTATTCAGTTGTGCTCTACCCCTGGAATATACTTTCTCCCCAACTTCAACTCTTGTTATTGTTCAGTCGTTTCAGTCATGTCCATTTGTGATCCCATTTGGAGTTTTCTTGGCAAAGATAATGGAGTGGCTTGCCATTTTATTCTTCAGCTCATTTTACAGATGAGAAAATTTAGGCAAATGACTTTAAGTGACTTGCCCAGGATCACATAACTCATGAGTGTCTGAGGTGATATTTGAACTCAGGAAGATGAGCCTTCCTGACTCCAGGTCTGTCACTCTATCTGCTCAACCACTTAGCTGCCCAACGCCACCTCTTGGAATCCCTTATATTCCTCAAAACTCTTATCAAATCATAGTTATTACATGACATTACCCCCGAGTTCCCCAGCTGCCAATACCTCTCTCCTAAAGTATTTTGTACTTGTTTATGGTCATTTCATATCTACATATGTTAACATCTATTTTTCTCCTAAAAATGTTCCCTGGGAGCAATAACCATTTCATTTTTGTCTTTGTATCCTTAGCACCAAGTATATGCTTAGCAGGCACTTAATAAATTCTTATTAATTGATTGATCTATCCAAAGAATATTTTAAAACTTATCTGATTGCTAGTCAGCCTTTGGCTGGTTTGTGGATTTTGCTAAATGTATAGAAGGACTGTTGTCTACTGTACCAAAACCATTATTTTTTGTGGTAATTGCTTTTGACTATCTTAACCAACTGGGTAATATCCAGATGTTGAACTAATTTTCCTTTCAGATGGAGTTCCCTGTTCAGTTTTAATATGTATATTTTCATGGCTATGGAGAAAGCATGAAATTAAAAATAAAAAATCCAAGAAGGGATTGTGGGCCCTTTTCCTCCTCATCTCCGTGTCTTGATTTCCTTGCTTCCTTCAAGTCCTAACTAAAGTTTTATCTTCTTCACAAAGTATTTCCCAATACCTTTAAATTCCAGTATCTCTCTCCATTAATTATTTCCTATTTATCCTGGATATAGCTTGTTTGCATTTTTTTTTGCTCATTTCCTTCATTAGATTGTGGGTTCCTTGGAGATAAAGACTATCTTTTGCCTCTTTTCATATCCCTAGCACCTAGCACAGTACCTGGCACATAGTAGGTGCTTAATAAATGCTTATTGTCTGTATCTATCTATACCTCAGGGTACGAAAAAATGGTAGGATGATTTTGCTGAGTAACAATTTGTGAACTTTGAAAAATCATTGAAAAAGAGAGAGGTGTAAGAGAGCTAGAAAAAGGTAAACATCATCCTGATTTTCAAAAGAGGAAAGAGAATAGATTCTTTAAATTATACATTTCTAAGTGACTGAAATTTTGGCAGAATTCTAGAATGTACTATGTTATTAATGAGATGTTTTGTGAATACTTAGAAGGGGAACTGGTGATAGCTTTAAGCCAGCAGAGAGTCATTCATGCCACATATTATAAAACTCATATCATATTCTGGACAGAACTATAAGATTAAGGTAGTGGAACTAATCTGCTCTACAGGACTGCTAGATTAGAGGAGTGGGGCTTTGGCATAATTCATAGAGGTAGAGTGAATGGTTAATCAAAGGGAAGGTATATGGGTCATCAGCTAACCCTCTTAACTAATAGATAATACCTGTGCTTGTCTCTACCACAACTACCCTTTTACTCATCACCAATACTCCACCCCACCTGCTCTGATCTATATATTGTCCAAGACCTGTGATTGTAAACTCCCAACCTTTTCCCTTCCCTGATGGAAATGAAGCCCCGATCAGGATCCAGGCACCTAGACTAACAGCTGCTAAGGTAAAATTCCTTCAATCCCCAGTTCACAGATCACTTCATGGCTCTGGCAAGTGCTCTGAGGGGAGAGCAGTCTCTGCATTGTGGGGCAGCAGACTGTCACTAGGAACCTTGCCCTCTCTTTTCATTTTCAATAGGACTGTGTGAGTTGTACAAGATGAACAAGTCTGGATGGGTTCCACACTAGATCACAAATTTCATTATATCATCTTTGCCTCCAAACCTGCCTTTCTTCCAAATTTCTCCATTTCTATGGAGGACACCAATACTTCCTTGCCACACAGGTTCACAGCCTTGGTGTCCTCCTCAGCTCCTTGGTTTTCATTCATTCACATATTCAATTAGTTGCCAGATTTTTTTCCTTTTCTACCTTCACAACATCTCACATTCATCCGCTTTTCTCTTCTTATATAGCCACAACTTTAACATGGCCTCCTGTCACCTCTTTTTTGAATTATTGCAATAACTTCTTTGGCCTCTCTGACTCAAACTTCTCCATTCTGATCAATCCTCAACAAGATTGCAAAAGTAATTTTCCTAAAGAGCAGGTCAGAATATGTTTCTTCTCTACTCAATAAACTCCAGTAGCTCCCTATTAAATACAGTATTGAATATTATTTTTTGTTTCTATTTTTATATAAATCAAACATTCATAACTAGTAGAGTAGTATATAGAAGTATGTAATATATAAACAAATATATATATATGTGGTGAGTGTTTGATTGAAACTTTTTAATGATATAGGGGTACCTGATTTTTAAAAAAATGTGGGAGAGCACTGAATAGAGGAATGGTATTCATTGGATATTGATATCCAGGTTTCAACAACAACATTGGGCAACACCTTTCATAGCATTCTTCTGGACGAGGAAGAGATGTAGCTAGACGATAGTAGATCTAGATAACTACTGAACTGGTTAAATAACCCCAATTAAAGAATAGTGGTTAATGTTTATCTGGACAGAGGTCTTTAGTGGAGAGTAAACTTGTTCTTAGTTCTACTGGGTTGGATATTTCTATCAATGACTGATGGCTTTTGAAAATTGTTCACTTTGCATCTGCTGCTCTGTCTGGTTTCAGTGCTATAGAACAAGGTGTCTCTCCCAGCCAAGCTCATCACATCTAAACTTACCACTGTGTTGCTAACTCAAGCCTTGACTGAGTCTACCTCCTTCT
Source organism: Monodelphis domestica (assembly GCF_027887165.1). NCBI lineage: Eukaryota > Metazoa > Chordata > Mammalia > Didelphimorphia > Didelphidae > Monodelphis > Monodelphis domestica. The sequence continues at coordinate 322,928,700 of NC_077230.1, read as the reverse complement.
GATTCTTCTCCTTTTTGTTCAGAGGGTGGAATACCAAACCCCTCCCAATACCTTCCTATACAAAAGGCAGAAACTGGACTCTTAGAACAATCTACTTTTTATCTGCTAACTTTCAGGTTTTAACTCCTCAGAACACAATAATCCGGTGTTTCATCCCTCTATCCCCATCCCTCATGTCTTTCCCGACTCCTTTTGTGTGTTATGCTTCCCCTTTAGAGTATAAGCTTATTGAGGGGGAGAGACTGCCTTTCTTGTTAATTCTAACACCAGAGTTTAACACAGTGACTGGTACATTGTAGGTGCTTAATAAATATTTATTGAATTGTATTGTATTAATAAGCTCATCAAATTTGCCAATGACATAAGCCTGGGATGAATATCTATCATATTGAAATAATAGAACAAGGAGCTTTAAAAAGAGCTCAACAGCTAAGTAGTGCAGTGGCTAGAGCACTGGATGAGGAAGAGCTGAGTTCCAAACTGGGTTCAAGTACTTATTAACTGTGGAAGCCTGGGGCAAGTCACTTTATCTCCTTCTGCCTCACGTTCTTCATCCACAAAATAGAGGTAGAAATAGCACCTACCTCCCAGGATTGTGATGAAATTTGAAAGCACTATATAAGTGATAGCTATTATTATTATGATAATAATAAATGTAAAAAACCTATACAACTGGGCTAAAAATTAATCATAAGTATAGAATGGGGTAGAGATGGCTAGAAAACATTTTCTGTAAAAAGACCTTGGGGTTTTAGTGTGCTGTCATTTTAATATGAATCAACAACACGATATTCTACACTGGTCAAACCACATGCATAGTTCTCTGTTTTGTATGCCAAGGATTTGAAAGGATATTGGTAGGAGGAAGTATGCCCAGAGGAGAGGGATTAGGATGATGAAGACCTGGACACATTGGCATGTAACATTGATTCTTCACTTGATGGAACTGGACACATTTATCCTGGAGAAGAAAAGACTTTGGGACAACAGAAGAGCTGTTTTAAGTCTGTTACATAGAAGAAGGCTTTAGCTTGTTGGGCTTGTCCCAGAAGGAGAGAATAATGTATGGACAATGTGGAGGGGCAAATTTTGTCTCAAAGTATGGAAGAGTTTCCTAGCAATGACAGATCTACTAGGATGGAGTTATCTTTCTTGGGAATCTTGAGGGCTTCAAGCTGAGGCTGATTGACAACTTGTAGAGGGATTCCTGCTCAGGCATGGATTGAACTCCAGAACCTCTGGTGTCTTTTCTAAAGCTAAGTTTCTACAATTCTTTGCTTTGAAACATATATTGAATGATGGAGCAAGCCAGCTCATATTCTATCCTGGTCAGGCAGATCACAATTGGTATATTGTGTTCAGTTCTGGGTGTCTCATTTTAGAAGAGACATTGACAGATGTCTAGAGGATTATTACTGATAATAATATATTATATGAGACAGTTTAAGGAGCTGGAATGCTGTATCTGTAGAAGAGATTTGGTGAGGACATAGTTGCTGTGTTCAAGTATGAAAAGGATTGTTATATGGAAGAAGGATTAGATTTTTTTTTTGGTCCCAGAGGGAGAAGGACCAATGGATTGAAATACAGGGAAGTAAATTTAATATAAAGAGGAACCTTCATATAATTAGAGCTATCCCTCAATAAAATGGGTTGATTTAGTAGATGGCAAGTTCCTGTCACTGGACATGTTCAATTAGAAACTGAATAAACATGTCAGGATTGTGGTAGAAGGAATTCATTCATAGCTTAAGGAAGTCTCTTAAGTCTAAAAATCTAGGATGACTGACTCCTTCCCTGTGGCTGTCCATAAATATTCTATTATAGTATTTTGAACATGGTTGTCACTTAGAAAGAAGTTGTTAAATAGTTTGTCAAACACTAGTCCAAGTAAACAATATTTATCCTTTGAAATCTGCATTGTTCCTACATGAATTTCCATGTTGCAACCAGCTGCTTATGGTCTCATGGCAAGAATGCTAGTGCATTTCCTAAAAGCAAATATGGCATTTACTAATGGGGTGGGGTGGAAGAATAGGCCCATGACTACAAATGAGAAAATGTGGGCTCTAGTCCTAAATCTGCCATTAGCTAACTGTTGGATCTTAGGCAAATCCTTTAATCTCATGGGTTAATAAATTTAGGGCTAGAAGGGATCTTATAGGTGACTGAGGTTCATTCTCCCCCCATCAGATAAGGAAAATGAAACAGAGGGGTTAAGTGACTGTGGGCCCAAGGAAACATGAGTGGTAAGTGACATGACCAAGATTTGAATCTAGGGCTTCTGACTACAAATTCCTTGATCATTCCACATCATCATTTTGCCTCTTTCCATGCTTTTCCTTTTCATTCTGTTAAATAGTGATCATATATAACCATCTCTAATTCTTAGAGCTTTGCAAAATAGAAAGAGTTTTGCAAAAGTTTAAAATTGCTACTGCAATATGTTTTATTTACACCCATAAAAATGAAGCAAAAGAGGAAGAAAAAAAGTGGTTGACTGCATTCAATTTATTTTAACTCAATGCCTGGTTTTCATTAGGTCCTTGGTTTAATTTACTTTAGGCCACAGTCATTAAAGCTAGAGCTTATCCCTTTATGTAAACTTAAATTGGCTCTTTTCTTATTCTATACACATATTCACACCGTGAAGGATGCAATACCACCCACTGACACATTTTATGGTTTTAAAACAAGCTAATCTCAAGGAATCTTTAGCTGAAAGCTGAACATGCTGAGGTACAGGTCGAACCTCATGATCTCTAGTGTCTGTTCTAGAGCTATTTCTTTTTCATTGTCTTGCAAAACACACTTCTATATATTGATCATTGTTGTAGGAGCAAACACAGATATAACCCAACCCCCAAAATAAAACCATAAATACACTGATGTGAAAGATGACTCCAACAATTCTTTCTCTGGAGGTAGATGGCATCCCCTGGTCATAAGTCTTTTAGATTTGTCCCAGATTATTGTATTGCTAAGAGGAGCCAAGTGTTCACAGATAATCATTGTACGATATTACTGTTATCATGTACAATGTTCTTCCAATCATGCTTATTTTGTAAACCCAAGTTTCTATAGTTTTTTAATTTGAAACATTATACTGAATGATTTAGCAGTAAATGACTTTGATAACTGGGAGCTTTTTCCTTCTCTGGATATCCAGTTATGATGGATGATCAAGACTGGTCTTCTGCAAATACATGAGATCATCCTGGCTGATGCAGTGCTCTTGGAAACATATGGATGTGTAATCAGACAGGTGCAAGAAGGCACTTAGATGCACTGAGTGAGTGACTGGAGGGGGTCCTTGACTCAGCCCCAACACCTTACTGCAATCTCACCCCCTCTAGCCAATGAATAGTTGTTAGAGTCTAGGCTCTTCTGTGGCTAGAACTGCATCTTCTATTAATAGCACTTTGAATGTTATGACATGAGGAACTTTTTGATTAGGGGTCTTGTTAGAATTCATGTTTTAGAATTTGTAAGTTTGAAGAGCACTATAACTTCAGGGAGCTAACTAAATATGTTTGTATCTGTATGTAATATAGATGTTTCTATATGTAGACATTTAGAGTATAAATCTAGCTCTCTCTGTGTCTCTCTCTATGTCTGTCCATCCACCTTTCTGTCTATCTACTTCTCTAGCCACCTATCTATCCATCCACCTCACAGACCTATGATTTTTTCAGTCTAGGCAAGGAATTCCTTGTGAGGAAATTCTTTCAATATAAATCAGCAACTGTTCTGTAATTTATTATTGCAAATAGTTCTCTGGAAGCTCTAAGAGATTGAACAACTTGCCCAGGATGACACAGCCAAGGTATGTTGGAGGCAAGACCTGAACTGAGGTCTTCATGCCTCCCAGACTATGTATTCACTATTCTATGCTGCTTTTCATAAACATATATTCTTACTCATGTAGTATAACTTGAGTCCACCAGTAGAATAGAAGTTTCTTGAGGGCAGAAATCAGTCTGCATTCCTGGTGCCCACCACAATGCCCACCTGACACATAGTAGCATTTAACTAATGCCTGTTGAATCGTGTTGAGTCTATTCTGCTACAGATAACACCAGATAACTTGGAAATCTGATTATTATCCCATTATGCACCAAACAAAGCTATATATTTCTGAATGTCATTTTAAAAAAAGGACAACTAATGTATGAAACCTCCTGGCAAAGCAGAGAACTGCAGCTTGGAGACAAATACTGAATGTTCTCACTTACCCACTGATATGGTCCAAACAGCAATTATTTTCAAAAATGCCTTAGCTCTTGAGTTAAAGCGACTATGATGAATGGGGTTCCGAATAGCAATATAGCGGTCCAAGGAGATAGCACAGAGATGCATGATGGAAGCAGTGGAGAAAAGCACGTCCAAATAAATCCAGACTGCACAGAGTTTTGTGGGCAAGGGCCATTTGTACCCTACAACAGCAAAGAGGGTTAGTATCAGTGGGGCATTGGCTTTCACAGGTACTTAACATAGGTTCATTGTACACTATAAAATGATATAACAGCTTTACCTGTTTTTCAGCAAAGCATATGGCAAGAGGAATTTTTAAAAATAAATCACCCAAATCAACTTCATCAGGTGATTTCTCCCAATCATTAATGGTTTGATTCATATTAACAGTTCTCCAAGTCATGTTGGGGCTTGGAAAATGTGCTAGGACTCTATGTTGGTGAGGTGCAAAGTTGTAATGACTGTTTTTATAAACTATCATGAGATTGCATACCTCCTGATAGGCCAGAAATATATTCAGAAACTCTCCCTAGTATAAAAATAATGCTGGCGTGAATGCTCAGAAACCAAGAGGGTAAATGCAGAATGTAAGCCTAACGGGAGGACTTCTGCTGAGGTTTTTTTGGCAAACAGCCCAAGCCATGACTGGAGCCTTGTTGGTGTCTGTCAGGAAAGCCACACTGGGCTGATTTGTTCACCTTGGCAGGATTTCCTAAGCAGCAGGGTCTTTTCTGTGGGGATTGGAATTTTTTAAAGGGTCCTTCTGCCTAGTAAGTGACACTCCAAAAGAGGGTAGAGCCCAACTGAGTGAAATGTATTCAGCAGGGCATTCACCGCAGTGATGAGCTGGGGGGTGGAGTGGGGGGAGGGAGGAGGTGGCGGGGGTCAGCACTGGCCACGAGGGGGCGCTGCTGACCGCCCCAGTGAGGTCTGGCTCCCGGATCCCCACTCCTTTGCTTAGAGAGTAAGATTGTTTAAGTCTTCTGAGCCACATTGCTTTCTCCCGAAACATCACCCATCTCTTGCATCCCATCCCCACAGTCTGTTCTTTGACTACCCGGTACGGGTCTTCTCTCTCCTTTTCTCCCTCTGAACTTTAGAACACTTCACGCTGGTGTTCACCTTGGAAGGAAGTAGAGGACTAGGTCGAGGAGACGAGTGGAATTTCGATTTATGGAATCGTGTCCCCAGGGTTGTCAGTATGACGGCAAAGTGGGCTTTTAAGACTTTCAGTGAGGGAGCTGTCCCCTCTCTGTGCAGCCTGTCTCGCTTCCTCTCCGCCTCATCTCTCATGTTCTGGACTGATTTTTATTCCAGTCGTGTCTAAAAAATTGGCCAGAAAACATCTCTAAATGGGAACTCCTTTGTAACTCATCTCTTTAACCTTTATTTAGCTGTCAGTTTGTGTCTGTCAGTTGCCTGAAGGATTTTATTTATTTATACCTAGTTGTATTACTCATCTTCTGGAAAGGGTATCACACACTCTGTTTCCCAGCTGAAGCAATTCAAATGTTTGCACACTTTACTGAAAGGTTTATTTGACTGTTTCAAATGCTATGAACCCCCTTTGCTTTTTATCTACCCTCGTTAAAATTACCCACTGCATATTTTATGTTGTAATGGTATGTGCACACATAGTTGAATGGCTGATGATGTCATTGAAGAGTGCACAGCCAAAGAATCTCTGGGGAAACGATGATTAAAAACAGGAGTAATTAATTTTATTCTAATAGAAGCTTGCATATTTTAACTTGGAGCTCACTGCACCATTAACGTTTGCTCTGCAAGTGTTCTAGAGTAATTGGGAAGGATTTGCTACATTAGAAGTGCAGAAAACTGAGTGACAGAGATAAAGCTGTCCTACCAGGCAAGCTGGAATGTTTGCTGGGGAAGAATATGAAGGTACAAAAATCAAGCAGATTCCTACTGATAAGTAAATCATCAGGCATTGCTTTGTGATAGCATTGGGAAAGATACATAACAAATACCTGTTTAGAAGCATTCAACCTTACAAGAGTTAGGAAGGAATTATATCTCCTCACCCCTAAATAGTGATACTATGATTTTTCTGTGGTAACTGTCTTATCTTTCCCATATAACTCTCATATTAATTAGAGTAATATTTAATTAATTACCAGAACATGGTAGACTTGGGTCTTAAAAATGATTATTTTTTTCCTCTACATATTTTTCCTGATACATCTTTCTGATCTATTGAGCCAATGTACACACACACACACTTTGTGACTTGTGAGTTAGTGAGTGTGCATCAGGGAACACAAATGATACTCACCATACAGGATGGTTAATGTTGACACTGGCATCACCAGGAAACCCAGCAGCATATCAGCAATGGCAAGTGACATCAGAAAGTAATTGGTGGCATTCTGCAGCTTCTTCTCCAGAGTGACTGCCATGATGACAAGTATGTTTCCAGCAATGGTAAGAACAATCACTATAGCTGTCAGCAATGCGGGCCAGTTTTTCTCTGGGAAATGAAGTAAGGAGTAACATGGGGGTGCAAGGCCACCTTCACAAGAGAAGTTTGTACCATTTTCAGCATCCACGGTCCAATTAAGTGCATCAGAAGTATTATTCTCTCCAGAGAGGAAATCAGGTTCATAGAGTCTTCTGTCATGATTTAATTGTATTAAGGGATTTGTAGTTGGGGTCACAGAGCTATCCTCTTCCACAAGAATATCCATTTCTGAGCCTGAACTTTGCAAAGATGAAATGTGAGGGGAAAAAAATGAACAAGTTATAACCTTTGGTCACCATTCATTCATCTAGTTTTTTTTTTTTTATCACTACACTATGTAAATCTGAAGCTGGTGGAACTTAGGGGCATTGGCAGTCGATTGATTCTCCCCACGCCCTTTGGCACATTAAAGCAGTATTTAAACAGTTGATAGGAATGACAGAAGTATGTGGTTAATATTCAGACCTCTGCAGTTCCATGTAAAATCCATTAACACACCTATTTTACTCAGCATGTGTGTGTGTTCCCCTTTAACAATTTTATAAAGCAGAATGAGTTTGTAAAATGGAAAGTGTGGACTTGAGAAATCAGGGAGAAAAACATGCCCTGAGCAAAAAAGTTTTGTAACTACCGGGGCTCCCTCATTAGCTCTATTTCATTCTGTTGACACTGTTGAGTGCAATACAGCAGTATTAACAGAGCTTGTAGTCCCCCAGAGAAAGGCTACCTCAAGCCTGTTGATGAAAAATCTATCCAGTGTCACCCACATTGTAACTGGATATGCTTTCGGTTATAGTTCACATGCCGTATTAAACTGGATTGTCACAGACTTCTTTCTGCCGGCAATTTCAGCATGGACTATGCCTCTCCTTTATACAAAAGAAAAGAGAAAGTCTCCGGCCGATTGCAAAGCAATTGGCCACACTCGAAATACTAATTGTAATGACTGTCTTTTAGCCAAGCACAGCTTCCCACTGGAAGGCAAATAACATGGGACTAAAAATAGTTTTCAGCAATACAGAACATAATGAAAACTTACATGAGGCTTCAGGGTCCAGACATTAGATGTACTTGCTTGTTCTTTGACTTCCTGGTTCCTTCATCCTCATTAAGGCAGCCGGTAGCCCCGTCTCTTTAATCCTTCACCCACACAATCAGATGGTAATTTGATTTCAGTTTTGCTGACTTCAAAATCGCACGTTAGAGGGAAGCCAGTTGCTGTGCTGTGGGCTCTTGTCTCGTTCCGTCTGAGAGCCAGTCAGCTGGCTTACTTCTTCTCTTCTGCCTTGCGCTGTTCTCTCCGTGAGCTATACATCGAGCAGTAATACCAGAGCCCCTCGCAAAGTCACACAGAAGAAAGAAATCACTCCAAGTGAAAGGAGCTGTCTCCACCAAGGGATCACGGATTTCAGCAAGAATGAAATTCCTTGCAGCAGCCTGTCTTGTTCAGTTCATCAGACCTCCCACTATCTAGATGTCACAAACTGGAAGGTAGCAACAGCAAAGGAGGGCAGACCAAATAGGATTGTCTTTTTTTTTTTTTACTACATTGCTATAATTGGAGAGTCTTGAGATTTTTTTTGAGAACCCCCAGAAATTGGCATTCGTAAAGATGACCTGCCTTGCAGGTGTGCACCTCTATAATATCTAGTAGGCTGAAGGTTAAGAAGAGAAGGCAAATAAAGCTAAAAAAAAATGACTGGCTCAGAAAACTACATAAATATGCAGCTTCTCCAGCCAAAAGGCTGCAGCTTTTATGCTAACCCTATGTGAAATGATTAAATTATTTCTCAGAGTAACCAAGCAGTTATTTCATACAACTAAACTAATAGTCTTATTTTTATTTGTTGTGAAGAACATATTTCTCTCTAATTTGGCTGTATCTACCCTTGCTTAGAAGGTGAATTAAAATCTAGGGAAGAAGAGAAAGAATGAAAGGATCTCTTGGTGGTATAGTATTTTTCTGAGAAAGGAACTGTTTTGTCCAAGAACAGAAGGCTCTCTAGATCTTGATCTCTAAAGAAGGAAGTCATTTTTTTAAAATCTCAATTTTGCAGATGGAGAAATGGATATTTTTCTAAAAAATCAGATTGAATCAGAAAAAGAGCTGAGATGGGGTAGCTGGCTGGCTGGCTCAGTGGATTAAGAACCAGGCCTAGGGATAGGAGGTCCTAGATTCAATTCTGACCTCAGACACTTCCTAGCTGTGTGACCCTGAGCAAGTCACTTAACCTCCATTGCCCAGCCCTTACCAATTTTTTGCCTTAGAACCAATACACAACATTGATACTAAGATAGAAGGTAAGGGTTTAAAAAAAAGAAAAAGAAAAAAGAAAGAGAGCTAGGAGCAGATCCTGGACTCCTATCTATTGCTTTATAGACAAGACCACATTGCCATTGAATTCTAGCACATATGGCAATAAGAAGGACGCTGAAAACCCTGAGGTTGGAAAACTAGCTGTTCTAAAACTTCCTGGTGGCAGTGAAAGTATTTATTTTGGCCATTACATGGGGGTAACCAAAGTATGCTGTGAGTTTGTATGAGACAAACTCCAATTTAAGCTTTTTACTAAGAATATTATTTTTAAAATACTAAATACTTAACATTTATGTAGCAATTATTATGTGCCAGGCATTGTGCTAAGTATTTTGCAATTGTCATCTCATGATTCTTGTAAAAATCCTGAGAGGTAATTGCAGCCTGTCTTGTTCAGTTATCAGAATAATATCAGGAGATAATAATATTTCCATTTTACAAATGAAGAAGCTGAGGCAAACAGATTAAATACTACCTAGGTCATATAGCATCTTGGACTGAATTTGAGCTGCCAGATTTTTGACTCTAGTCCTAGTGCTCTGTGCATTGGGTCTGTGTCATCTAGTTCTGTTATCTCATAAGGTAAATGAGGAGAGTGGACTAGGTAATGTCTGAAGTCCTTCCAGCTCGGTATTTATGATTCTATGATACAATCTACTTAGAGAATGCCAGATTTCATCAAGTGATGTTTCAACCAGGTTAGAATGAGCCTACAAACAAAGCAAAATAAAGAATAGTGGCTCCTTCAGAATTGGAATTCCTGGAGAAGTCTATTTAGGCATCTTTTTTGGGTTCTAGGCAGGGAGGTACTTGATGAGTTCATCATAGGATTATTGAGTCCATATGGAAACCCATATGTGCAGCTCTAGAGAAGCAATCTCCAAAGTGGGAGCTGAGACATTATGGGGAGAGGGGTCATGGTGTGCCCCTAAAGGGGCTGTGACCTGACACCAGGTGGTATGTGATCAACTAGAAGGAAGGTGAAAAGATGGATTGGTTCCCATCTTCCTTGAAATAGCCAATTTTGGGGCTTGTCTTTAACACAATCACATCTACTCTTTTCTCCCAACACTCGCCTCCTCCCACTTGTATAAGCTCCTAACCTTTCCCCTACTTATCTAGGTGTCAGTTCTTCAGGATAGTTATACTTTATCTGCTACTAGGATACTCATAGCAATATTTTCTCCCTGCCTCCTATCTCATGGATTTGACAGGCACTCCTCAGTTGGTGAGACAGTAGAATAATATGAGTGGATTTGGATGGGATACAACAGATTATGGACCTCATTACATGATCTTTCTCTCCAACTCATCCATCTTCTGATGTCCTTATTATCATTGAGGACACGGCTATCCTTCCAATCACCTGGGCTCTCCACCTTGGCATTACCTTCAGCTCCTTACTCTCTTTCATCCCTTCTCTTCAATCATTTACCAAATCTTATTTCTACCTTTTTATCTCTCACACCTGTCTTCTTATCTCTGTTAGAGTTCAAATTCTCATCACATCTTGCCTGGCACCATTTCAACAGCTTTCTAATTGTTCTTGTCTCAAGTCTCTCCTTACTCTGCTCCATCCCCCTGCCACCCTATCCTCCCCCCTTACTAAATAAACTCCCTCTTGGTTCTAGGACTAAAAACAAATTCATCATTGTCTTCTATTTTTGTTTTTTAATGTAATTGGAAATTGGAGATTAGTGTCTGTTGGTGGATACTACTACTACTACTACTACTACTACTACTACTACTACTACTACTACTACTACTACTACTACTAGCCCCCAAAACCTGTCTCAATGAGCACCTGAGAATGATGGAAATGCATTGGCACCTGAAAAGGTAGAAATTCCTTTCTTTTTCCCTTTTCCCTTCCAAGAAGAAGGAGGGAATCAAAATCTCAAGCAAGAAGCAAATAGCATGCTTAGGAGAGAATGGAGTTCTTCTGTAGTGTGCTTTAGAGAACTCCACTGCATGCTCTTGTGGTTGCCACTGCATCTCCTGCCATGATTGGAGTGGTTGAACCATAGTTCATGTAGAAGTCATACTGAGTGGATGAAGCCATCTTTGTTTGCTTTCTCTTCCTTTCCCTCCTTTGAGAGAGTATCTGCTCTAAAGCTTATCTCTCTTTCTTTAAAATTCATATTTTACATTACTATTTACTTACTCTCAACAATCAAGTATCAAGATAAAACTGTGGGTAGTGCAATGCATGATTGATCTGTATATATTTCATTTGCTCAGAGAGCTAAGAGGAAGGTTATGGTTGGCTTCACCCAGAGAGTATAACAATACTTATTAGTTAACTTACTGAATCTTGTTTTAAGTGTTTCTATTAAGGCATACTTGTAAATGTTTTGTGCTTTAGTAATTCTTTTGTGTGTAAAAAGACAAAATAGCCATACCATATGTATCCATGCATATTGTATAGTTTTACATTTAGTGCCACTCTTCTCTCCTCTTTGAGAACAGCCTAGAAGTGAACCCAAACCTGAGCTTAGAGTCATTTTCTCTGGGACTACAGAGGAAGGATTGTAAGGAGCAAAAGTATCGTAAAGGAGCATAACCCATCTCACTAGGACTCGGGCTCCCCAAGACTGAATTGCCTAGATTGCATGCTTGGGTGCAGAGATGAAAGGGCTCCTTAGAGAACAAGGAGAAAGCATAGTGCCCAGTTCTCTGGCTCCAGAAGCTTTTCATTTAATAGAGAAGGAAAGGTATAAGCAATGTAAACCTCTTAGAACTTCATGGTTTCCCCTGAGCAAATCATGAGCTAAGCAGTGTTGTTACTGGGTCAGAAGTTTGATAAAATGAGAGATGAAGTCACTTTCTTCAGAATCAGCTATCTTAGTGGCCTCAGGAAAATGTCTTTCCTGTTTCTACTCAGGAAAGGTAGGGTGGCACAATATAAAGAGTGTTGGGCCTGGAGTCAGGAAAATCTGAGTTCAAATGTGACCTCAGATACTTACTTCCAGCTGTGTGACCCTGGGCACATCACTTAACCTTGTTTGCCTCAGTTTCCTCATCTGTAAAATGAGCTAGAGAAGGAAATGACAAACTGGTGTCTCTGCCAAGAAAACTCAAAATCTGATCATAAAGAGACAGACAGGACTGAAATGACTGAACAACAACAACAACATTTCTACTCAAAGGTTCAGAGGGTCCCATTTGTCTCCTTAAGGGTAGAGTGAAGATATTGACTCCTGGAAAGGATCCATGGTTATGGATGAAAGAAAGCACTGAAAGTGTGGCTTTATACACCTCAAGGTGGGGGTCATTAAGGAGAGATAGTTTTCCTACAAGTCAAACAACTCTAGCATCTAAGTACTATTAAAAATGTAATTATTAGTAAAGTGATAGATGTATGTAATTTTCAAATAAGTAAATAGACATACTTTGGGAATGCATATAAGGGGGGGAAGCTGGGTGGCTCAGTGGATTGAGTCAGACCTAGAGATAGGAGGTCCTAGGTTCAAATCTAACCTCAGACACTTCCCAGCTGTGTGACCCTGGGAAATTCGTTTATCCCTGATTGCCTAACCCTTGATACTCTTTTGTCATAGAATTGATAGTAAGACAGAAGGTAAAGTTTTAAAAAATAAGTGAAGTTTTAATAAAAAAACCAATTAAACAATATTACTGTTTTCGAAGCATGATCAGTTTCTATAGTATAAACCTGTGAAAACTGCTTTCTTTGCTTTGGCCCTGGAAACCTAGCATGAAAGTAAGCTAAGACTAATAAAGCACAAGGCAAGGTGTTAGCCCACACCCCTAGCCTCTCGCTAGATGGACACAGAGTTAAATTTCCTATGCCCCTGCCCATTAGTCCTCTCTCCTTACTAGACTATTTAGAAAATATTCCCATTTCACTGATCCTGACTATATGACTGATTCCCTCTGGAGGACAAGGCAGTCTCCTCCTTGTGCCAGCTGGCTTTTGGTCTAGAATTCTGGATAAGCTTTATCCCTAAGAGGCTCTCAGCCTTCAACCAGAGTGCAGAAAGTTATTGCAGACTTGCCCATCTGGAAGCTACCTCACTGTGAGCTGCCATTGGCTAGGTCCAAGGGGAGACTCTCAGCATGTCTGTTTCCTGTTGGCATTTCTTCTCCTTTTCCTCCTGTGAGCAGTGTAAAGTTTTGCTAACTGCTTCTCCTGCTTGGCTCTGCTGCTCTTAGTCCAAACTCACCTGTACAACATATATATGCTTATTCAGGGTATACCTGACTATTGAATCAAAAATAGACTGTCTTTTGGGGTAGCTACCACGTTTTGATTTTCTGTCATCTTGTTTTATGACCTGGGGCTAGCTAGGGTCATCCATAGGTAGAGAAAGGATGAGAAAATCACACTCTATGTTCATTCCTTCTCCCTCTTACCCCCAAACATGGATCCTGTTGAAACTAGGTTAGAATGAATTGCCATTCATGAAGTGGAAAAGAAATCATAAAAGGCAGGATGAGAAATATGGGTAGACTGAATCCTTCACCTTGAAAGAAATGAAGGTGCTTAGCTGTATGATCCTGGGCAAGTCACTTAATCCCTATTTCCCAGCTCTTACCCTTCTTCTGCCTTGGAACTAATACTTAGGATTGATTCTAAGACAGAAGGTAAGAGTTAAAAAGAAAAGAACAGAAAGAAAAGACAATAGGTATTCCCTGCCTGAATTCTGAAAGCTCAGGCAATATCTTCTGCATGAAACTTTTCTGAATTCCCACCAGTTGCTAACATCCTCTCTTTTAATGTATATTAGATTTAACTATTTTGTTTGCATATACATACATACATATATGTATAGTATGCATTTTTAACTTTATATTTACACTATTTTTATATGCACTTTCCTCCATTAGAATGTAAGAAGCTCTTTGTAGCAGGGATATTTAATTCTTTATACTTGTGTTCCCGGTATTTATGTGCCTAAGACATAACCGGTACTTACTAACTACCTATTGATCAGAAAGTGCTTCAGGTCATTTTCAGACAGACCAATTGAGGTATCTTTCCTTCTGCTTCCCAGCTGCAGCCTATCTGAGGGACTGTCTAGTTACAAGCAGCAAGGTGGTAGCAGGGTCCCCTAAGCTAAAAGGCTTGGACTGCATGATCCAGCTCATCAAACTTTAGGGTTATTTCTGCCTGGGGAAGGGTCAAGTGTCAGGCTTCTCAGGAAGTTGTGCCTTCTGTTGATGGAGAGCTGGGAGCATGGTGTCCCCTGTCTGTATTCTTTTCATCATGGTGAGAAATATCTTTGCAGGTGTCAGTGAAGACCCCTGACTACAGGAAAGCCATTTAGCTATCACAGAGGGAGGAAGGAATCAGCAGATTCTTGATATCCCCAATGATTAACACAGTGCCTGGCACGTAATAGGCACTGGACAAATGCTTGTTTATTGCCTGAATCATTCTTACCATGATGGGCAAACACCAACTGTTTGTGGAGGCCAAATGCCAGCCAGAACTCTGTTATTAAAGCTTTGATTTGGAGATGAAATGAGGCACTTGAAAGTCATCGGATCATTCACCAATGGAAGTTTCCTTTGCCACAACATAGCAAGGATATGAGAAAAGGAGACAATCATACTTTTCTGGGTAATGAATCCCTTCATCTTCACATGGAAATTCATATGGTCAGCAGGGCAGGGTATCAGCATTTGTGTGATCAGAAATCTATGAAGTAGGATAGGTCCCACATGGGTGGGATTTTTGTGCCCTAAGCTGTGTCAAGAGATGAAGAGGCCAATCAAGTTCAAGGGATGTAGTTCATGTATTTTAGGGAAAACAATTTCCTATTCTGAGGAAATGGGGAACTCTTGTTTCACATCAACCAACCAATAGCTTGGTAAACATTTTTGAAGTGCCTACCATGTGTCCAGAGGCAAGCAAAAGGCTTTGAAGTTAGGAAGACCTTAGGGTTAGCTTTGCCTTTGATACATACTGCCTATGTGATCCTGGGCAAATCACTTGAACTCTATGCACTCTGCATACTTTTCTAAGACTATAAGTTTCAAAGAATATAGTTTCTTTTTCTAGGACTTTCTTATACCAATATATCTTGGCAGCTGCTCCTACAGGTGCTACAGCTACAACCCCAGAAAATAAGGTTTCTTATCACTAAACTCCTTGGCATTGTCCTTTTATCAGTGGAAATGAAATTAAAGAAAAATCATTCCCAACTGCTTTGCTACTATACCCCAAGGACTATGGGATTTTGACATCTAACTTGCAGCTGAAATTTTTGCATATATGGTTTCCCCTAATGAAGTGTGAGTTCTTTGAATCCAAGGACTGTCTTTTCTATTTGTATTACTAGTGCTTAGCACAATGATTTGGACCTAGAAAGCATTTAATAAATACTTCAATAATTCATTTGATAAAATCATAGGCTTAGTGCCTGGCCATATGCTAGACACATTAATTAATTCAGTAAAATCTCAGGTTCAATCCCTGGCCCCATGTTAAGCACTGGAGATGACAAAAACCAAAAAATTAACCTCCCCCCCCCAAACTGAACAACTAGCCAGTCCCTGCTTCAAGAAACTTCTGTTCCATTAGGGGACTGCAATATCTTCACAAATGAGTACATATAATACACATGCAAAATAAATACACAGTGATTTTGACAAGGTGAGGGAGGAGTTGCAACCAGAGGGAGTGGAGGGGACCAGCAAGGAGATTAAGCAAATTGTTCTCTTTTGATAAAGATAGTAACAGCTGGTATCATTATAATTATTACTGAGCTTGATTGTTCCCAGTGTCTGAGTCACCCTAAGGTGTTAAGAAGCATTTCAGGTCACAAGGTGGCCATTTAAAGCAGGATTGTTTTAGTGTTCCACATGGTACTATTTTCAGTGAATTGGAAGGTGTGTGTCTCCTCAGCTGTCTAACATACTATTAAGGCATGATCTAGGTACAAGGATATGAATACCTCATACCTTAGATTTCCATTGTACAATAAGGTAAGATAGCCAGTTTCCTTCCTACAAGGGACTACCTGCTAAAGGGAGAGAATTTCTGCCAGGAAAACTTTTGAAATCTCTTCTAGGGAAAATGTTGATTTGACAAATCCATTTTTCCCATCATGACATAACATGGAATCTATTAACAACGAAATGAAAATCTGTACATGATATCTGGGGATTTCTGAAGTTTTAGGATGAGGAGTAGTTGATTCAATCACAGTGGTTGGAGGCCCTTCCTTTACCAGCCCATTCTTACTCTAGGAGCTTAACCTCTCACCTATCCTCAGACCTTACTATTGTATAAACAAAAGACTATAAAAACAAGTGGTTTGGATATTTGGGTTAAATAAGTATAAGGTTTTCTAGGTCATCAAATGGTAAAAACCAGAGCGGAGAACTTTCCTCTTCTGATTTACTTCTGATCCAAGTTTAGGCGATAATCTTGTTTGGTGACCTTTCCCCAATGAGAAGATTCCAGGCAAATTGACAGTATAACATCCTTAAGATTCAGAATTATTAGATTCTGACACCAGGGCTTCTTGGAGAATAAGCCAGAGCCCTCAGCCTGATGGTATGTGGAAAACTATGGTTCCTCTTTCTGTTTGCTGGTATATTAGAGGGCTGGTTTGGGTATAATGGAGAAAGAGTATATGATCCCATAAAGTAGAAGGAGGGTGAGATGGATACCCCCTTCAGTCTTCTTCAAATATATCTCTCCACTAATCCTGCCTGTACTCCCCTTTAATAACTGATTAATCAGTGAACCTTTTCCCTTGGGGAAAGAGAGAGAAATCAGCTGTCTCCCCCTTCAATATTACAAGGAAGTCAATTTAAGATAACACTTTATTCTAACAAATGGTGGTTAGGGGTAAGATAAACAAGATGTCTGTAGATTGGAGTTTATAGGAAAGAGGGTAAGGAAAGTCCCTATCTGTCTAAAAATATCTTTCTCCCTCCCCCAAAATTGAGAGACCCAGGCTTGTCAGCCTGGTCTCTAAGAGGCTCAGGATTTGGTGACCCCTAGTCTTCATCCAGCAGAGCCAATGTCCCAGACTCAGGGTATCACAGGAGCTGTGTGAGACCTTCTGATGCTGTTCTTCTTCTTTTCAGGGTTTGCCACAACTCTTGGTGTCGTTGGTGGGAAATGGTGATTAGGATCAATGAGGGATTTGTATGGCTCAGGAGAGAAATCTCTGATCATCTTGTCATCTCTGGCAAGCAAGAGAGAGATCAATGGTCTCCCCTTGGAATCTCCTCTTCCCTCAAGATTCCAAACCTCCTCCACCATCCTCCAGTGCAGATGCAAGCCTCCGCATGTCCTCCAGGTTCTTGTCCCTCAAAGTCTCTGGATCATTCATCTATCACACTGGGTACATAGTCAACAAGGATTTGTTAAGCACTTAATTATGTACCAGGTTTGCTCAGTGATGATTCAAATACATGCAAAAACACAGGCATTGCACTCAGGGAGCTTAAATTTTAAGGTGGTGGAGCAAAATACAGAATATTATACATATAAGATAGATACAGTATAAAGGGAAAGTATTCTCAGAGGGAAGTGTAGGTAGGGTGGAGGCCACCTAGAAAGACCATTTGACGAGGTTGATTTTGAAATGAGTCTTGAAAAAAATCTAGACAAGCCAGGAAGAATTTTCATAGACAAATTTATTTCTTTCCTTAAGGACCCCTTTCACAAACAATGCATTCACTATTCAAGAGAAGGAAGATAATTACATTTTCAAAGATGACAAGTGAAAAACAAACCACTGACTGACATTTCATCATTATTCTTAATCATTTCTGTTTGATAGTCAGATAATCTGCCATAAAAGTATTGATCTCTTATGCTTACAGGTCCTCTTTCAAGTTAGTGTTTGTTCCAAGACAGATTGTTTTCAAGGGTTATGGAAAGTTTGTTTTTGCCTCTAAGGAGCAAAGAGCCTCAAATGGCTCCCAGAGATATTTTTCCTTTCCCCTCACTTTCATTTTTAGTTTCTTTGACTTTCTTTTTTTTCCCTTTTTCATGTCCATTGATTGAATTGAGTTGAATTTCCATTGATGAGTGCTTGACTCAT
Organism: Monodelphis domestica; assembly: GCF_027887165.1. Taxonomy (NCBI): domain Eukaryota; kingdom Metazoa; phylum Chordata; class Mammalia; order Didelphimorphia; family Didelphidae; genus Monodelphis; species Monodelphis domestica. The sequence continues at coordinate 322,910,621 of NC_077230.1, read as the reverse complement.
GGAAATTAATATGGAATTGGAATCAGTAGAGTCCTTGTTTCAAATCTTGGCAGCTCTGTGAATATCTGTAAGTCTTAGTTTTCTCATCAATAAAATGGGGATGATAGGCAATGGGGAGATTAAATGATTCAAAAGAAGAATCATACCAAGTGAAAGTACAGTAAACAAAATACAAAATATTATGCTAGTTTAAAGGAGGAAGAGAATACTTTTGGCTGTAGGGTGTAGTTTATTCTTTAGTCAAGAAATGACATTTGAACCTGGCCTTGAAGGATTTATAGATTGCATTAGGTGGAACATGGAATAAAGTATGAGTGATGGCATGGAAATAGGAAATCATGTGGCATATCTGGAGAAATAGCCCAGTTTGAATACATATTACCTATAATATGAAGTAGGGCAGCTAGGTGGCATAGTAGATAGAGTACTGGCCCTGGAATCAGAAGAATTATCTTTCTGAGTTCAAATCTGGCCTCAGAAACTTACTTTTAGCTATGTGATCATGGACAAGTCACTTAACCTTGGTTAGCCTCAATTTCCTCTTCTGTAAAATGAGCTGAAGAAGAAAATGGCAAAGTACTCCATTCTGTGCCAAGAAAGCCCCAAATGGGGTCATGAAGAATAGGACTTGACTGAAAATAATTTAAAACTACAACAGATAATGAGTGAAATACTAGAAAATATTGTTTGAAACCTTGGTAGAAGACCAAAAGTACCAGGCAAAGTAGTTTGTATTTGATTTGGTAAGCATTTATTAACATTGTATAGGATGCTCTGGAAAGAGGAGAGATTGAGGATAGGAAGACCAATTAGGACACTATAGTTGAGAGTTCAAGTGAGAACCAATGAGGACTTGAACTAAGGAGATGATGGATATGAGTGATAGTGCAGAGCCAAAAGGAACAGATTTATCTGATGATTGCATATTTGTTGAGGGAGAAAAACCTTTCTGAGAGAGCAACTAGATTTTTAGGCAACATGATTAGGAAAATAATGGTACTGTGTTGTTCCTATAGGTTTATGAAATGCTTTCATAACAATTTTGTGAAGATTTCCATTTTATCTGTAAAATGATGGCATTGGGCTTGATAACCACTAAAATTGCTTTAAGCTTTGAATCTTTTATTTTATGCTAATAATAATAGCTAACATATTATTATATAGCACTTTAAGATTTGCAAAGAGCTTTACATATATTATATGTTTTCATCCTTGACACCCTCTTTAGGAAAGTGCTATTATTATCCCTACCTTAGAGATGATGAAACTAAGGCCAAGAGAGGTAAAGCGATTTGCTCAGGGCGAAATAGTAAGAAAATCAGAGTGTGAATTTTTCTTCCTGACTTTGAGACCAGTGCTCTCTAGTCACCACCCAAAGCTTCTTATCCTTGTTCAGGTCTTATCTATGCTCTTTGATTCATTCTCCATATAGGATCTTACTGACATTCTAGCTGCCTTATTATGTTTTCTAATATTTAATGGATACTTGTTCAACACTCAATAGCTTGTACATTGTTACCTGCATGACTGTTTGATTGACTCACCTCCTTTTCTGATTATCTATATTCTTGTTGATTTCTTTTATTTTACCTTCTAGTACCGAAATCATTGTTGGTAATATACTATTGCTTATTTACCTCCATTGTCATTATATGTCTTTCTTTTGTCATCTGGGTCACCTGTAGTTTTAATTTTTCTGAGGTTGTGGGGCTCCATGATTTGAAGCCATCACTAGGCAAATATTAAAATTCATCTCTGTGAGCTCATAAAAGTTGCTCCACCAACTAATAAAGATTGAGTCTGCCTATCTTGTGCAACTTTTGTTCTTGTCCTCCATTTTCATCATAGAGGGTTTACCTAATGTACTGGGGCTTCCTTTGCTTTTGCCTGACATCATAAGAGTACAGATAAAGCACCAAGGCTGTCCATCCTGGGCCTTTCCATGTGATAAGTCTATCTTCTTTTTCACTGACACATTAATATGATGACTTTTTTTTCACCTTTTCAATATTCCTTATTGGTTATTCATCTCAGCCTGCTGATGTCTCTCCATTGCTCTCTTATGTTCATTTTTAATACCCTAGAGACAAGTGTTTCATCATTTACAGCCACACAACACTGATAGGTTATTAGTATTAAAATATAAGACTTTGTTTCTAGAAGAAGTCTGGGGGTGGGAGTAATTAAAAGAGCTTTGAAATTCCCTGAAGGTAATCCAGTCCATTCTTCTCCTGCTTAGTTCTGGGCTCAATAAGTGGAGTCATCAAGGATATAAAAAAGCCATTCAGAATATGTGTATAATACATCAATTATGTACAGTAATGTTGAGACTTTGATCTCAGTTTCTCTACAGTTTGTACTGATTCCTTCAACCTTGGTCTTTTAAATGGTCTTAATATAATTGGATTTGGTCTTATAATTGCTTTTAATATAATTATAAATTATTATTTGATCATTTAGTAGTTTTTTATTTTTCATTCCAAATAGTCCCAGTTCCTTTTAGTCTTTTTTTAAAATATAAAAGTAGTGAAGGTAAGTGTCTCTGCAGAGGGTGAAGGTCACCTGTAAGTCAATATGCTTTCCTTCTAATGATCTTTGTCCCTACAGATGTAATCAGCTAAGCTCTGCTACAACGAAATTAAAAAAAAAATTATTTACTTACTTTTTAAATCTCAGGGTAATATAATGGCAGGAACCTTCTTTACTGCTCTTTGGAGTTTGTATTAAATAAAAAGTTAAGAGTATAATCAAAATCACTCAAAGTCACCAGGTAAGGAAAATTCCCAAGATTTAGGAAGAAGTTTGGCTTTCCGCCTTGAATTAAATGTATATTTATCTGTAACTAATACCTCATCTTTTATATTGGAGACAAAAATTCATGGTACCAGAAAATGTTGGATGAAGAATTGAGCAGAATTTGCTATAGTGTCTGTTAATAGATAGATACTGGGAGAGAAAGATGGAAAAAGAGCAGACCTATATCTTGGTGCTTCTATAAATTTTGAAGAGATGGGTACAATTGGTGGCTTTAGCTTAAGTATTTTGCTCCAAAATATCTGTAAGGTAGATGGTCTTTTTCACTCCTTCCCTTTTCTGTCACAATTCAGTCCTACTTCTCCCCCCCCCATTTGTTGTCACATGTACCCTTACTTCTTTTTTAGTTCAGAAGTTCTCACACCTTCCTTTCAGACTGTCTCTGTCTCTTGATCTCTGTCTCTCTCTCAGTCTCTGTCTGTCTCTCTCTCTCACACATACTCTCCTCCCAAGTCTTCTCCTTTCACCCAACCCCTTTCTTTCTCAAGGCATTGTCTGGAATTGCTCAATTAGTCTTCTTGCTTACTTCTGTCACCAGTATTTAGTGATAGGCACTGCAGAGGTCCACTATAGAAAACCAAGGGCTGTTAAACAGACAAATGAAGGTAACTTGAGTCCTTATGGTGTACTGAATCCTGAACTCTTGTATGATGACAGTCACCATCATATTATTGAAATGTTCTTTGGAATAAATCATTACAATGTAATTTTTTCCAGATCTTTCCCAGAACATGAATGAATCAGTGAGTTGAAACCTTACAAATTGCTTTCTGGGCACATCTTGCACCCACTTATTGAACTGAAAAATATGCCTGTCTTCTTGTTAAATGTCTATCTCAACCACACTTACTTCTGTCTTGGTACTGGAAAATTGGCCAACTAAAGTTTCTTGGAATCTCTTTTGTAAGTTGAAGAACCGGGCCCTTTTGCTATTTTTTTTTTGGTGAAAATTTGACTCTATTATCCGATATGTTTCTTTAAAAGCTTCATGAATGATAAAAACATGCAGACATTGAGCCCTAATTGCAATGTTCTACTTATATTTTAAGTAGACTAGAAATTGGTCCCAATCGAAGCTGATTCTCTCATTTATAGATGTTGGTTCTGGGCATACCAGAGTCAGAATGTCCATTGCCTTGTTGACACCAGAAATATCTTTAGGGAATTCCAAGTTACTTTAGTGTATCCCAGTATATCCCAGTGTGAGGGGTAGTATTTGTTATTATCTTTCAAGGCCAAAGCTTTTAAGAGGCTTTGTAAATATCCTTTCAAATATTTCTCACAGAATGATTAGAATATGATGGTCATTCTTTAAGTCAGCAGGGCAGTAAACATTCTTAATTTGTAGCCAATTCCATATCAGGATCTTTGAGCCCTTCTGGGAAGAATTCAATAAGAATAGTTTGACAAGGTCATTATTATTGTTTTTAGGGATTGAAAAGAACTCCTTCCCCAATCTTATCTTCCTTCCCCCAACTGGCCCTATAGCCCTCAACTTCTGGGCCACCAAGTTAACATTGGTTTTTTAGGTTCCTGTAGCATATACATGGCTATGTGTCACCATGATTTTTTAAAAACCCTTACCTTCTATCTTAGAATCAGAATTGATGCTGCATATTGATTCTAAGGCAGAGGAGTGGTAAGGGCTAGGCAACAGGGGTTAAGTGACTTTACCAGGGTCACACAGTTGGGAAGCATCTGATGATGGCTTCTGAACAGACTTGCTTTTTTCCTAGAAGATTCACAAGACTGTATTTCCTTGTCTTGCTACTTTTCCAGGTCAACCATATTTGTCACTGGATTCATCTTTCCCTATAGTTTCTATGATTTCCTTCAACTTAATGAGCATCTGAGGCATTGTTTGCCTGTTTAGTTTCCTTGGACTATGAATGGGGAAATGTCCTTGTAATCAAATTTTTATGATACAATACACTTCCTGACTTGTCATCTACATACTCAAATGAATCATCACAGGTTAACATTTATTTCAGGGATGTAACAATTTTATTACATTTTTCTAAGTAAAGACAGATCTGAAGTCATATAGCTACTTTAGTCATTTTGGTCACATGGGAAAGAAATAAACATTTATGTAGCAACAGCTGTGTACCTTATAGTGTGCTAAGTGCTTTGCAAATATTAACCCATTTTATCCTAAAAACAACCCTATGAGGTAGGTGCTATTATTATTCCAATTTTATGGTTGAAACTGAAGCAAATAGAAGTTAAGTCATTTAGGGTCACACACACTGAGGCCAGACTGAATTTCAACCTCTTGAGTTCCAAATTAGTGCTGCCTGGGTGCCCCACACAGCTGCTGTAGAACAGCAAGCTAAATGGAGAACCTAGATTAGGGTAAAACTTCTTTAAGTAATCTACCTCCTCTCTCTTATCTTTCTCCTATAAAAAGGAATTCTTTATTCCTTTTTAATTTAATGGGGGACCTGGAGATCCTCTTACCATAGAGATGTGCAGGGATTAACCAGCCCACAGTGACAGGAAGGAGAAACAAAGAGACAAGAAAGAGAAACAATAGAGATAGGAAGTGAGGTAGGTAAAGGGTATAAAAGAGGCCCAGCATCAGTTGGTCAGTTCCTGACAGTTAGGGTTGGCAGTTGAGGGGAAGTTTGCTGCTGGACATGAGTTGGTGGTTGGTGTTTAGTTGCTGGAATATAAAAGACTGGCCTGAGTTTACTGAGAGGACTTTTGGTCTTAACATTTAGAGGGTTTTTGCCTTTTGGGTTTCGGGCTTTTGGTTTGGGCAGTTAGGTTTTTTTTTCCCTTTCTTGAACTTTTTGGGAGGTGTCTGGTCTTCACTGACAGACCTATTTGGGGTTGAATTAAACATTGATTGGATGGGTTTTGATTTGGCTGGATTGGGTTGGAACTTTGTAGGGTGGTTGTTATTAGCAGTAGTTATAGGCAGTTATAGATAGATATAGGAAGTTTTAGGTAGTAAATATAGGTAGTTATAGGAAAACTAATATAGGAATTAGGAAATTTTCTTTTACCTCTTTCCTATATTTCTCTCCTTTACTATATTTATTTTACTACATTCTTTTACTATCTCTATTTAAATTAAATTAAATTGTTAATTATTAAAAGCTGCTAGAAGTCTTCTTTCCTCTAGCTTAAAGGGATAATATTAATTTGCAACTCTACTATATTCTCATTAAAACTTAAATTATTAAAAGCTGTTCTCTTATTTTGTCAAAACCCCCATTTTAACCCTTACACTTCCCTTCTCCTTTCTATCAATAAATCCTAATAAAATCATTAAATTAATGGTCAGACTCTCAATTTTAATCATAAAACTTTATAATTTCTGTCCAGAGGAGGCATTTCTGTGTCCCATTTGGCATATTGGTGAAGTAGCTCCATCCAGTTGAATCAACTTTGTGTCTTCTTCCTGGAGTCTTCTTATTATTTGAGTTGGGAAAACTTGCCTTCCATAGCTATCTAGGTGGTTGTAGAGGGAACATTCTTGATTTATAGTGTGTAGACTTAGCATCACCCAAGCATGATTTTATGAGGAAAGACCTTACCGTAAAATTCTGTGATGGTGAAACCTCAAGCATATTATCAGACCTAAATTTCATCAACTAGAGTGAGTCATTTTTTTCCATTCATTAATACTCTAAGTTGATTGCATAATTCCTCCCCCTCAGAAGGGGGAATTATGAATTAATTTTCAGGCAGTTTCCCTTACCTGGATTTTTTCAGGTACTCTTGAATGTTTGAGTGATTCTGGTAATTCAAAGAGCATATGATTAGTGGATTCTCCTGACTTCACTCCTAAGTATAATTTTACTTTTTATTTATTTATTTATTACTAAATAAATTTACTTTTTTTACTCTTGTCTTCAAGTGGTTATCCTGACTAAATAATTTGATCATTTCTAATCATGCAAATTAGAAATGATAAATATAGTAGAAATACCAACCAAAGTTATAGCACTAACAGAATAGTTGTTATTTTAGGCATATTTTAGTCAGAACTAAGATTGTTATAATAAAAACATGTAAAAATATTGCTCATAATAAAAGACAATCAATAATGCTTTAGAGGAAACAAACAAAAACAAATAAAACAACAGCAAAAAATTAGCACAGCATTTTAAAACTTTTAAACAGAGAAAAGGAAAAGGAAAAAAAAACAAACCAGAAAAGATTCCTACTTGTAGTACATTTCATCACTATCTCAACCCTCACTGACAGTAAGCTATTTACATCTCCACTTCTGAGTTCTAGACTGTTGGTAGTCCATTTTTCAGAAGTTCTTTTCTCCCTTTGCTGGGTTCCTGATTAGTTATCTAAATTCCCCTTAGATATGGTATAACTTTCTGTCAGGATTCTTGCATAATTCTGAACCGATCTCTCCTCCATTCCTCTTGTTCGTCTCTTTCCTGGAATAGACATTGTTTACAATCCTGTGAGGATTCTAATGATAAGTCCAAATCCTTTGACACTCACACTCTGAAGTTCATAAAGTCCTCTTGTCAAGGTTGGAGATGGGGAAAATGAGACAGAGTCTTTCTCTCCTTCTCCAATCCTCCTTCTCCTGAACCCCATTGATTTTCTCAGAGGGGCTTAGATGCTCTCTCCTTTAAGGCTGTTGAGAGGCTCAAATGCTGATTTCCAAACTGGCTTGTTATTTTGTAGAAATACAGAATGTGGCAAGATGTACATTACTTTATTTGTTTGACTTAGTAATGTTTTCACCTGATAAAGGTATCTTGGCTAGTATATTTTGTTACTTTACTTGGGGTGCTATGATTGATCTATTGATTCAATTAACTTCCACTCTTATACTTATGTGTCTTGTTTTCTAACCTGTACTTGTCATGACACTTTTTTTTTAACCTTCTCTAAATGCTTTATAGGAGAGATCCAGAACTATGCAGAAAATTCTAGAAAGAGCTGTATGTAAGAGAACTATCTCATAGTTGGCTTTCTGTAAATGTACATTATGTATATGTTCAATTTCTCTTTTAATAAGTTAACGTCTGTTTCCTTCTCATGGTAAGGCTTCATTGCAATTTCTTTTCCGCCTGTAATCCACTCTGACCCAGTAGTCTTTCTTTTGCATATAGATTCAGTGGCTGGTTTTGTTCAGCCCTAAACATACCAACCACACTTTGTTTGTTGACATTCTCCCTAGTGTGCTTGTGTGCTGGTGTAACCTTTATTCCAGATCACGACCCCTTGTTCTTGAAAACAGCTCATTATAGTCAATATGTTTTGGCACCTTTCACTAGGCAGAGATGTCTATTACACTGGTGCCTGCAGGAGCAGCCTGCCTCTCTGTCAGATGGCTGCTGTCCATCTGCTGCTGAGTTCTTCCATCCTGAACAAAATGTATGATGCTGGGCAGGCATACATAGCATCAGAAGTCTGGAGCTTGGAGGGACCTCAGAGGTTATCTAGTCAAACCTTCTCATTTCACAGGTGAATAAACTTGGTCCCAAAGAGAATTAAGTGATTTGTCCAAGGTCAATCAGGCAGCGTCAGAATCATGAATTGGACTTAGAGTCTCTGATGACAGTTTGTTAGCTGCCTCCTAAGAGATCCCTAGAGTAAAGTCTAAAATAAATAAATAAATAAACAAACAAATAACTAAATAAAAAATAATGAATACAAACAATAAAATAACACTTGAGGATTGAGTCATATCATATTTAGATGTATTTGATCAGTGGGCTATGGTTGTTGAGAAAATGGCAGTTTTGTGTAGACCTTAAAGAAGAATAGTGCTTTGAGAAAATCCAACCTGAGAAAATTTAAAAAGTGGCCATAGTAGCTTGGGGGCACCTAGGTGGCCCAGTGAATGAAGTACAGGTCCTGGAGTCAGGAAGACTCAAGTTCAAATCCAGCCTCAGACACTAGATGTGTGACCCTGAGAAAGTCACTTAACATTTGTTTGCTTCTCATCTGTAAATTTAGCTGGAGAAGGAAATGGCAAACCATACTCTAGTATCTTTGCCAAGAAAACCCCACATGCGGTCATGACCAGACATGAATGAAATGCCTGAACAATGAAAGAATAGCTACCAATCACTTTGTCATCATTCTATTTTTTCCCATTTAACATATATTGAATACTCTTACTAAGTAGTCTGGAAGAACAACTTTAATTTGCCACTCCTTGAAGTTTACAGATTGTTTCCCATAGATAATTTTATTCATTTATTTATTAAAAAATTTTTAGTATTAAAAAATTAAAATATTAAAAAAACCCTTATATTTCATCTTAAAATCAACACTATGTATTGGTTTCAAGGCAGAAGCATGGTAAGGGCTAGATGATGGGATTTAAGTGATGTTCCCAGAGACACACAACTAAGAAGTGTCTGAAGCCAGATTTGAATCTAGAACCTTCCATCTCTAGGCCTGGCTCTTAATCCCTTGAGCCACTTAGCTGTCTCCTGAAAATCTTATTTGATACTCATAGAAACCTTAGGAGATGGGGCAGGTATTATTAAACCTACTTAACATCCCTAAGCCAAGTTTTTATGATTTCCTCCCTTAATGAAAGTAGATCTGGTCTATGAACTCATGGAAGAACTCCTATAAGCTTTCTAAGGCTCAATGGCTTCTTCCAGGACTCCCAGCAAGTAAATGTCACACGTGGGATTTTTAAGAATTTAAAATTTAGGTTTTATGCTAAATATGAGAATTATAAAGTAATATTGTGATCGCCTATTTAAAAATATTACAGCTTAAGTCAAAATGACTTTTAGCAGCTTAATTTGCAAAGAGGTGGGAAGAGTAAAAATGAAAAATATGTAAATTAAAGAGACCGAATATATGGTCTAGCAATACATACCCTGAGTTTAATCCTAATATCGCCAGACTACAAATGCGAATCCAAAAGCGAATCTCACCAGAATCCAAAGTCCTAATTAGGAAGCTGAAATGATGAAGAATCTGTTGAGAAGCTTCAGGCTAAGACCATCAAGAATCTCTCCAGAACTCACACTGAAGGGAATGTCCCTCTGAAGTGCCAATGAGCAGAGACGGTCTCCTCACGGAAGAACCAAGGAAGGAATCACTCCACTCACCACTGCAAGCCCACACAGGATCCAGGGAAAAGTCTCCTCTTCTAGTCTGGCTCACCAATGCAGAGAGCATGACTGAATCCTTGAGCTGGTCTTTTTAAAGCAGTTTTCTCCAGGTCACTTCCTGTTGCTCCCACACTTTATGGAAGCCAGTTGTAGTCTTTCCATTTGCCTAGCACTGCTCAAGGCAGGCAGTGACCTTTGGAGGTGTGAGTTTACTCTAATAAGTGACTTGTAAACTCTCTTGCATAGTGTCAAGTAAGGGTACTTTAAGTTCTTGATTTGTTTGGCTAAAAATAGACAAGGGGAGAGTAAATCCTGTCTTTGTAATTTGAACTCGGATCTTTTTGACTCTTAAGTCCATCAACTTTATTCACTATAATTTATTTCCTTGCCCATCCTCATTTTATAAATGAATAAGCTGGTGACTTGTCTAGACAAGTGACTTGTCTAAGGTTATACAGTTATCAAATGGCATAATGTGAACCCAGATTTCCTGACTCCCAAGTTCAATCATCTTTACTGAACACCACACTGTTTAGAACAAGTGTGTAAAGATTAAAATTTAGGGGAGACTGAGGCAGGTAGAAATTAGTTTCTCTCTGCAAGGAGTATTATATTTTTTTAGAGGTTTATTAAAGTTAAGGATTAAAGAAAATACAGGATAAGAAAAATGTGCCTAGGCCAGAGAGGCCTAGACAAGATAATCTCACATCGTGGAAGAAATGCATCTGCTCCAAAACAGAAGTCCAAAAGAGACACAAAAGCCTTTACAATCAGCTTAAATCCCTTCTCGATCTTGGCCCACCTCAGAATTCCGTGAGATTACAAAGCATTTTGGGGAAGTGGAGCAAGGGCTTGTGGGGATTGAAGTCCAGAGTTTGAGTCTATTTTTACATTCCCCCTTATGATCATTTGAAAAAAATTAATTTTTTTCCCAAAGGATCATGAAAACATAATCAATTTAAAGATTCCAATAATTTGAGGATAAGAGAAAAAAAACAAAACCAATAATTGCTGGACACATTGCCAAAAAGCCAGTTAGGGGGCAGTCCCCTTTGGCATGAAAGTATAGATACAAATAAATGTTCAATCAGCTACACCCAAAGTTCATTTTTGTGCAGCTTGTGATCTGGAGGAATCTTTATTATGTCTTCTCCAATAGTTCAGTTCTGGATTCAGGGAAGTAGCATCTTCTTTACCTAAAATTCTTCTCAAAAGGAGTTTAAACTTTGCAATTTAAATAATGATTTTTTTACATTCCCCCCTTTAAGAGGGTGATTGACAAATACAGGATCACGTAGGGATGCATGGCTGAGGTATGAGGTATATGAATCAATTGGCAAGAGATATTAAAAAGATATCAGAAAAATCCAAATAAAAAAAAGAAAAAAACTGGATGAAAATATAGACTATCAAAGTCTTATGTGTAAAAATTCCTAGTGAAAAGAAAAATAAATCTATAACAGGTCGTTGAATCAGGGCCCAATCAAAATTATCTAAGCAATGATGCATTTACCCAGTCAGTAGCCAGGACTACAGAAAGGTATCACACTATAAGAGGCAGAAAAGGGGACCAGATTATAGGAGCCAAGGTTTTTGGGATACTCATCTGTGAGTATCTTCAGAGTGAGTGTGGATACAAGGAAGGCCTACATCTTAACATAAGTCAAGTGTCGCAACCCCAAATCTCACACTAGGTTCAAGACCTTTGTATTGGCCTAGAAGTGCATCAATCCATCCTGGATTGGCTTTTATTTGGCTCTGTGCAATGGCTCTTGTGTGTATCTCTTGTCCTGGAATCAGACAGAATCATTAAGCAAAGTCCCATATTAAATAATTAGTGGCATAATTTTTATAGTCACAAGCTTTTGGGGCATGCATTAACAAATGTATCTTAAACTTATAGTACTGAAAAGTCAAAACCTTAATGCTGGTGACATGTGCTTTAAATATAAAAAGGAGAGAAAAAAACCAAATAGTATATTGCACATGCAAGAAAAATATAATAATAAAAGTCTTTAAAAAATTCAAAAATATAGCTTATAATCATTGACACTCTGTGTCAGCTAAGAAAATATAAAATACAAGGCTTTCTCACCAAAAATGTGATCCATTTCCTCTTAATATCTGGCCATGATCACTGTGAGTAGAAGGCAAATGAATTGAACAAGGTTAACAATTTTTCGTTTTTAAAAATACAGTAGTACAAATATGTAGTTATCAAAATCTCCAAAAGTCTCAATAGCCCAATTAATTACAATAGTAAACAAATACACTTTCACATTTCACATAAGTTGTATGACATTTAAAAAGCCTATGAATTGATGGATATTTGCAACAATTTTTACAAATGTAGCAATCTTTCAACCTTGGTATTTAAACATATATTTTTAAACAAAGTAAAACTCATCTTGGGTTAAGAACATAATCAAGAAATCTATATATCATTCTGGTGGATGTAAAGTAGTGAGCTGAAGAGTATAAATAAAGGGGTGCTCCTTTTTTGGAGGCTTTTTAGGGATACAAATGCCCTGAGATTAACTTCCCAACTTCCTTTCACATGTGGGAAGGTTGGGGTTTATAAAATATACTTCACTTCAGCTATGGGCCTTACACTTCGTGGTAGGGGCAGGCAAAAATAACCAGAGATTGTTAAAAAAATTCCAAAAATCATATTTAAAAAACCCTTAAAATCATTTGAGATATTTAGCACATTAGATTTTCCAAAGGTTGTTAAACAATTGTAACCAGTTCTGAAGTCCATCTATCCTCTATGTGACAATTTAAAAAGGCAAAAATAGAAAAAAGCTGGGTTTTTTTTTCCAATATATGGTTATAGGGGAAAAGCAACAGAATTTTAAAACTCAGTACATTCAAAATGAACAGCATAACAGAATAATATTGAATCCAGTAATATATGAACTTAAAATCACAAAGTTAAACCTTAAACAAAAAATGCAATAGAATACAGAGATTTTTATAAACCATTGGAGTCTGAAATACCTTAAAATCTATAACCTCCAGTCTTTAAAGTTCCTTGTTTTTTTTTGTTTGTTGTTTTTAATTATCCATTTAAATGTCTATTGTCTGAAGGCAGAGTGGTGAGGGCTAAGCAATGGGGTCTGAGTGATCTGCTCGGGGCCACACGGCCATGAAGTGTCTCAGGCCAGATTTCAACTAGAGACCTCCCGTCTCTGGGCCTGGCTCCCAGTTCACTGAGCCACCAATTTGCCTCCCCAAAGTTAAAGTTGCACAGAGGTGAAATCAATGCTATTACCAGAACAGTCAAAAGGTATCCTTTTAAACAGCCCATTGCTTTTTAAGTTTCTGCTTGAAAAAATCTGTTTCTTCTCCTCTCCCTGTTTTCTCTCCCCTGCTATGATCCTTCCTCCTGCCCCAGTCCACGTGGAGCTAATCCCCCCTCCCCCCTGTTTTGTTAAGAGCCAAGGATATGGGTTTGTTGGGCATGCAGGTCACCAGGTGATTGCAATCTTGGTTGAATCAGGTGGGACAGGTGAGCAAGAGAAAGACTGCTGTGGAGGGCAGGGCCGGGGCTGGGGCCAGAGCCGGAGCGCAGACAGGCAGGGCCGAGTGGAGTGGGCAGCCGTGGTGGGCAGTCCAAAGTGGATGCCGGCGTCAGGCAGGCAGGCAGGGCTGGGAGCTAATGGCTGGAACGAGCAGTAGCTTTGCGAGGGTAAAAAAAAAACTCGGCCAGAGAAATGTGGCTCAAAAATTTTTCTAGGTACTAGATATTAAAAGCTGAACTAAAGATCAGAAAAGAAATCAGAAGATTGAGAGTTTTTTCTCCCATTAGGTCGCCAAAACTGTAAAGATTAAAATTTAGGGAAGACTGAGGCAGGTAGAATTTAGTTTCTTTCTGTAAGGAGTATTATATTTTTAGATGTTTATTAAAGTTAAGGATTAAAGAAAATACAGGATAAGAAAAATGTGCCTAGGCCAGAGAGGCCTAGACAAGATAATCTCACATCATGGAAGAGACGCGTCTGCTTCAAAACAGAAGTCCAAAAGAGACACAAAAGCCTTTAGAATCAGCTTAAATCCCTTCTCGATCTCGGCCCACCTCAGAATTCTGTGAGATTACAAAACATTTTGGGGAAGTGGAGCAAGGGCTTGTGGGGATTGAAGTCCAGAGTTCGAGTCTATTTTTACAAGTGCACCTTCCAAGATAAAACACATACATGTAAAACTGCATATTTTAACCATATTAAAGATCTGAAAGATAGCAGTACAAGTTATGTTTCTTTTATTTTCTTTTTGATAGGCAAAATCTTGAGGTTGAATGCAGTTTGGTTTATTGTACAATTTTTTCTGAGCACTCATTGTGTGCCAAGTTCCAAAGTGGAAGGGAAAAAAAGTGCCTTCCAGGCACTTTACAGATACTAGCTTATTTGAGCCTCACAACAACCTTGTGAGGTAGGTGCTATCCATATTCCCATTTTACAGATGAGGATTAAATGGTTTATCATATAGCTAGTTTGAGGCCAGATTTGTACTTGTGTTTTCCTGATTCTGGTTCCACTGCTCTATCCACTGTGCTAGCTGTCTAAATAGTTTCAAAGTCCTTATTCTGAAGGTTCTAAGTAAGAACCAAGGGTTTGACTTTGATCTTCTCAATAGGAAGCTTCTAGGCAATCATGCCATACCTATAGTGTCTCTGCTTGAGTACAAAGTAAGAGAGCCATTTAGAAAAGAAAAATGCTTAATTGTAGATTTAATCAGGTAGCTTTGCACACATGAAGATAAAAAAGGGCATATTTTACTTTAATCTCATTTTCACAAGCCAGATGGAAGCGTGACCCTTTCAAAGACATAATGGATGCTTTCCTTCTGAAGTAAAGGTCACACACAGAAAACCCTGGTGATACGTTTCTGTCATTTGCTGGCTACAAATCTGCTAGCTTGCCCGAAGGAAAGTTTTATTTTTTCCCGACATTTCTAATGGCATAATACAAAGTGCCCCTTTTCTTCCCAGCAGTGTAGGGATGGAGAGCACATTCTAGGATGTATACATCTTTGTACCTAATCTGTTTTTTTTTTAAACCCTTACCTTCTGTCTTGCAGTCAATACTGTGTATTGGCTCCAAGGCAGAAGAGTGGTAAGGGCTAGGCAATGGGGGTCAAGTGACTTGCCCAGGGTCACACAGCTGGGAAGTGTCTGAGGCCAGATTTGAACCTAGGACCTCCCATCTCTAGGCCTGGCTCTCAATCCACTGAGCTACCCAGCTGCCCCGCCCCCCTAATCTGTTTTTAAAACAATTCTTCGTCATCCAACACAATAGGGACAACGACAGGACTTGAGACCTCACTAGTACAGGGCAGCATTGGAGAACCTTTTCCAGATTGTGTGCCCAAACGGCAACTTCCAGCTGTCTGTGAGCCCCCATATTGCCCCAGAGAGTGGAGGGAGGAAGTGCTCGCTTTGGGATGCTAGACAGAGGGGTGCTGTGGAAAGGGGGAGTGGAGTAGCCCTCCCCCCCCATGCTGCCAGGCATAGGTGCCAGGTTTTCGCCAACATAGGTATAAGGAATATATCAATAACATGGCATAATAGGGGAAGAGACTAGATTCAAGACTCCTTTGGTATAGGAAAATTTCTGGTAAGGAGAACCTTTCTGCAAATGCCTTCTCTGACACTTAGAGTGTTGCCTAAAGCAATGAGAAGATAAATGACTTGTCCAGAGTCTCTGGGACATTATGCATCAGAAGTAAGATTTGAATCCATATCTTCTTGACATCATCCCAGCTCACTCTACATTATGATTTAATTCTATTACTCATTATAATAACGATGGTAATTACAGCTTTCATTTTACATAAAGGCTTAAAGTTTCCAAAGATTTCCTTACAAAAACTCTATGAAACAGGAGGCAAGTCTTATCATCTTCATTTTGTAGATAAAGAAACTGAAACTTAAAAGATTAGTGATGGGGGGGTGTCTTAGGACTAAAGTCTGCAGTGGAAAGAGTGCTAGAATTGGAATCAGAAGATAAGATTTTGAATTCTGGTTTTTCTGCTGATTTCATGTGTCACTTTACACAAGTCCCTTCACCACGGGCCTCAAGTTTCTTATCTATAAAATCTAGTCCACCTATGTTGTTCTTAAGTTCATGGCTCTTTGCATTCACCCTACCACCTCTTGAATTTTTCATTTTTTCGACAACTGTAGGCCTTGTTACAGAAACTTTCCCAACTATCTCAGACTCAATTATTTTCACACCATAATTCATTTACTTCGACCTCCATTGTCCCCTGCTTCCCTTCAGCGGTGTTCCTTCATTTGTCATAATAATGTGATTAGATTTATGCATGGCACTATAAAAACAGTCTCACTAGCTTTATTTTGGGCAGTGTAATTTTTGCTGATTTCCTGAGCACACCTTAGAATTTAGTTTGCGTATTTATAACTGTGAAATGTGACAAATATGGGTTATAGAGCTAGCTTGCTGTACACAAGAATACATGCCTCAAAGTTTTGTGTGAATCAGATTGCTGTAAATGTAAATTTTGCTTTCAGTGACATAAGAACCTCAAAGGTGGGAGGGTCATGTTGAAGGTCATCTACTCCAAGTCATACCTGAAAAGGAATCCCCTCTACAACACCTCTGGCAAATGTTTATTTAGCCCTTGCTTTAATCAACCCATCAGTAAACCAATCAGCCAACTAATGTTTATTAACTAACTCCTAGTGTTAGGCACTAGGTGAGGTTCTGGCGATACAAAGACCAAAATGAAAGAGTCTCCTAAGTGGCTCACTTTCCAGTGGGGAAAGAAAATAAGCAAAATATATGGAAAATAAGTATAAGATTAATTTTGAGGGGGAAGGGATCAGGAAAGGCTTCATTTGGAAGGTGGCACTTGAATGTAGCTGTGAAGGATTCTTTTTTTTTAAAAATTAATTTATTTAGTCAATTTAGAACATTATTCCTTGGTTACAAGAATCATATTATTTCCCTCCCACCCCTCACCCCCACCCTTCCTGAAGCCGACATGCAATTCCACTGGGTTTTACATGTGTCCTTGATCAGAACCTATTTCCATGTTGTTGATGTTTGCACTAGGATGATCATTTAGAGTTTACATCCCCAATCATATCCCCTTGAGCCATGTGATCAAGCAGTTGTTTTTCTTCTGTGTTTCTACTCCCACAGTTTTTCCTCTGAATGTGGATAGTGTTCTTTCTCCTATATCCCTCCAGGTTGTTCAGGATCACTGCATTGACACTAATGGAGAAGTCCATTACATTTGATTGTACCACAGTGTATCAGTCTCTGTGTACAATGTTTTCCTGGTTCTGCTCCTTTTGCTCTGCATCACTTCCTGGAGGTCTTTCCAGTTCACATGGAATTCCTCCACTTTATTATTCCTTTTTCCACAATACTATTCCATCACCAACATATACCACAATTTGTTCAGCCATTCCCCAATTGAAGGGCATCCCTTCATTTTCCAATTTTTTTGCCACCACAAAGAGCGCAGCTATGAATATTCTTGTATACGTCTTTTTCCTTATTATCTCTCTGGGGTACAAACCCAGCAGTGCTATAGCTGGATCAAAGGGCAGACAGTCTTGAACCCCCCTTGGGCATAGTTCCAAATTGCCCTCCAGAATGGTTGGATCAATTCACAACTCCACCAGCAATGCATTAATGTCCAGACTTTGCCACATCCCTTCTAGCATTTATTACTTTCCTTTGCTGTCATGTTAGCCAATCTGCTAGGTGTGAGGTGATACCTCAGAGTTGTTTTGATTTGCACCTCTCTGATTATAAGAGATTTAGAGTACTTTTTCATGTGCTTATTAATAGTTTTGATTTATTTGACTGAAAATTGCCTATTCATGTTCCTTGCCCATTTTTCAATTGGAGAATGGCTTGATTTTTTGTAGAATTGATTTAGCTCTTTATAAATTTGAGTAATTAGACCTTTGTCAGAGGTTTTTGTTTGTGAAGGATTCTAAGAGGTGGAGATAAGGGAATTGCCATTGGGATGCCAGTGCAAAAGTGGGAAAATGTGGGACCCTTTAAGACTTCTGGTAATAGGAAGCTCACCATGACCTAGCCCATTCAACTTTTGAACATTTCCTGTTATTTCCTTCTATTGAGCTAAAATTTTCCTTTGCAACTTGCCCCCAATGTTCCTAATTTTTTTTTCTCTGAGATCAGGCTGGATAAGTATAAGCCCTCTTCCAAATGACATTCCTCTCTATATATGAATATATATATGTATATATATATATGAATCTCCAGATTAAATATGTTACATGATTCATGATTTCCACCCCCTCCTGGATCTGACAAGTAATTCCACTGGATTATACAGGTATTTTCACACAAAACCCATTTCCATGTTATTCATATTTGCAGTAGAGTGAACTTTTAACATCAAAACCCTAATCATAACCCCATTGAACCATGTGGTCAATCATATGTTTTTCTTCTGCATTTCTGTTCCCACGGTTCTTTCTCTGGAAGTTAATAGCATTCTTTCTTATGTTCCTCTGGATTGTCCTGGATCATTGCATTGCTGCTAGTAGAAAAGTCATTTTGATTTGTGGCACATTTGATTGTGCCACATATATCAGTCTCTGTGTACAATGTTCTCTGGGTTTTGCTCCTTTTGCTCTCCATCAATTCCCAGATGTCTTTTCAGTTCACATGGAATTCCTCCACTTTATTCCTTTCAGCCCAATAGTATTCCATCATCATCAGATATCACAATTTATTCAACCATTCCCCAATTGGTGGACACCAATTCATTTTCCAATTTTTTGCCACCACAAAGAGCGCAGCTATAAATATTTTGGTACAAGTCTCTTTCCTTATTTTCTATTTGGGGTACAAACCCAACAGTGGTGTAGCTGGATCAAAGAGTAGGCATTCTTTTAAAACCCTTTGTGCATAGTTCCAAATAGCCCTTCAGAATGGTTGGACCAATTCACAACTCCACCAGCAGTGTATTAGTGTCCCAATTTTGCCCATCCCCTCCAACATTTATCACTTTCCTTGCTGCCATGTTTGCTATGTGTAAAGTGGTACCTCAGAGTTGTTTTAATTTGCATTTCTCTAATCAGGAGGAATTTGGAACACTTTTCATGTGCTTATTGATAGTTTTGATTTCCTCATGTGAAAATTGCCTATTCATGCCTCTTCATCATTTGTTGATTGGGGAATGGCTTGATTTTTTTATAAATTTGACTTAGTTTCTTATATATTTGGGAAATTAAACCCATGTCAGAGAGTTTTGTTATTAAAATATTCTCCTAGTTTGTTGCTTTCCTTCTAATTTAGTTGTATTGGTTTTATCTGTATAGAACCTTTTAAATTTGATATAATCAAAATCATTCATTTTAAATTTTGTAATGTTCTCTATCTCTTGGCTGGTGTTAAATTCCTTTCCCACATATTTGACAGGTATATTTCTATGTTCACCTAATTTATTTATGATTTCACTATTTATAGTGAAATATATAGTCATATAATATATATTCATATTCACATTTTGAATTTATCTTGGTATAGGGTATAAGATGTTGATCTAAACCTATTTTTCCAATACTTTTTTCCAATTTTCCCATCAGTTTTTGTCAAATAGTGAGTTCTTGTCCCCAAAGCTGGGATCTTTGGGTTTATCGAACACTAGCTTGGGGAGGTCATTTACCCTAAGTCTATTCCACTGATCCTCCCTTCTGTCTCTTAGCCAGTACCATATTGTTTTGATGACCACTGCTTTATAATACAGTTTAAGATCTGGTACTGTGAGACCTGCATCCTTCACACTTTTTTTCATTATTTCCCTTGATATTCTTGATCTCTTGTTCTTCCAGATGAACTTTGTTGAAAATTATTTTCATAATGTGAAAAATGCAAGGTTTTGTATTTTCATAAACTAGAATTTGTTCAAGTGAAATGTACTTTTGTATTCTGTGGGTTCCCTTAGGAAAAGAGGCATTGTCTTACTTAGATTGATGCTTATCCCTTTCATAATGGAAATGAGAAATACTTTGTGGGAGAGATTTACTGTTTTCTGTGATCTCAACTTCACAAATTCATTGATGTAGCTTGATACTGCTATCATTGAATCATATTCAGAGTAGAAAGGAGTCTCAGAGGCGATTTAGTTCAACCAAATCTGAACCAAGAAATCACCATATAACATATCTGAAAAGTGGGAAAACCACCACCTCCTAAAGCAGTTCATCCTACTGTGGACTATTACTCACTGCTAGGAAGTACTTTTTAATTTAAATATTTAGCTAAAATTTTCCTTACTGCAAACTTTAGTCGCTGGGACCAAACAACAGGTCTAATCCCTTTTTATGTGATAGCCCTTTGCTTTTTGAAGACAGTTATCATATCTTCATTGTCTCCTTTTCTCCTGGTTACACTGCCTTGCTTCCTTTAGCCAATTCTTTTTTGGCATGATTTTGAGGCTATTCATTCTCCTAACTGCTTTCCTCTGGATTTTCTCCATTTTGTTAATATTTTAAAAGTGGTTTTCAGAACGGAACACAACACTTCAGATTTTGTCTTACCAGGACAGAGTACAGAGAGACTGTCATCTTTAGTTCTTAATATTATGGCTCTTTAAATGTACCTAAAAGGGGCTTTAGCTGTCATTTTAGTGACATATTGCTCATATTTCTATTAAAGAGACTATTAGCATTGTGAAGTGGAGGCAAAGCTTGCATGTTAGAGAGAAAGAATGTTGTCCTTGAATCCCAGAAGATCTGAGTTCAATTTCCGTCTCTGCTACTTTCTGACTGTGTGTGTCTGAATAGGTCAATTCATCTCTCAGTCTTCTAGGGTGGAGCCTTTCATTGGTAGAAAGACTTTCTTGCCTGAGAGTCCCTTTTTTAAAACATTATTTTATTTGGTCATTTTCAAACATTATTCCTTGGAAACAAAGATCATTTTCTTTTCCTTCCCCCCTCCCACAACCCCTCCCATAGCCGACGCGCGATTCCACTGGGTATCACTTGTGTCCTTGATTCAAACCTATTTCCATGTTGTTGGTATTTGCATTAGAGTGTTCATTTAGAGTCTCTCCTCAGTAATGTCCCCTCAACCCCTCTAGTCAAGCAATTGCTTTTCCTTGGTGTTTTTACTCCCACAATTTGTCCTCTGCTTGTGGCTAGTGTTTTTTCTCCTAGATCCCTGCAGAATGTTCAGGAACATTGTATTGACACTAATGGAGAAGTCCATTACGTTCGATCGGTCTCTGTGTACAATGTTTTCCTGGTTCTGCTCTTTTCGCTCTGCATCACTTCCTGGAGGTTGTTCCAGTCTCCATGGAATTCCTCTACTTTATTATTCCTTTTAGCACAATAGTATTCCATCACCAACATATACCACAATTTGTTCAGCCATTCCCCAATTGAAGGGCATCCCCTCATTTTCTAATTTTTTGCCACCACAAAGAGCGCAGCTATGAATATTCTTGTATACGTCTTTTTCCTTATCTCTTTGGGGTACAAACCCAGCAGTGCTATGGCTGGATCAAAGGGCAGACAGTTTTTTTATTGCCCTTTGGGTATAGTTCCAAATTGCCCTCCAGAATGGTTGGGTCAATTCACAACTCCACCAGCAATGCATTAATATCCGGACTTTGCCACATCCTCTCCAGCATTCATTTCTTTCCTTTGCTGTCATGTTAGCCAATCTGCTAGGTGTGAGGTGATACCTCAGAGTTGTTTTGATTTGCATCTCTCTAATTATAAGAGATTTAGAGCACTTTTTCATGTGCTTATTAATAGTTTTGATTTATTTGGCTGAAAACTGCCTGTTCATGTCCCTTGCCCATTTATCAATTGGAGAATGGCTTGATTTTTTGTAGAATTGATTTAGCTCTTTATAAATTTGAGTAATTAGACCTTTTTCAGAGGTTTTTGTCATGAAGACTGTTTCCCAATTTGTTGTTTCCCTTCTGATTTTAGTTACATTGATTTTGTTTGTACAAAAACTTTGTAATTTGATGAAATCAAAATTATTTATTTTACATTTTGTGACTCTTTCTATGTCTTGCTTGGTTTTAAAGTCTTTCCCCTCCCACAGGTCTGACATGTATACTATTCTGTGTTCACCTAATTTACTTATAATTTCCTTCTTTATGTTCAGGTCATTCACCCATTCTGAGTTTATCTTGGTGTAGGGTATGAGATGTTGATCTAAAACTAATCTCTCCCACACTGTTTTCCAGTTTTCCCAGCAGTTTTTGTAAAATAGTGGGTTTTTGTCCCAGAAGCTGGGGTCTTTGGGGTTGTCATATACTGTCTTGCTGAGTTCACTTACCCCAAGTCTATTCCACTGATTCTCCTTTCTGTCTCTTAGCCAGTACCAAATTGTTTTGATGACCAATGCTTTATAATAGAGTTTGAGATCTGGGACTGCAAGGCCACCTTCCTTTGTATTTTTTTCATTATTTCCCTGGATATCCTTGATCCTTTGTTCTTCCAAATGAACTTTGTTATGGTTTTTTCTAAATCAGCAAAAAAAATTTTTTGGAAGTTCAATGGGTATGGCACCAAATAGATAAATAAGTTTGGGTAGGATGTTCATTTTTATTATATTGGCTCATCCTACCCATGGGAGGCCCTTTTATGGATGGACCCTGTTTCTAATCTTTTAGCATTTATTGGCCATGGGGTAACTGGGGGACAGAGGGAGAACAACTTAAAGGAGTTCAGTTCTACCACTAGAGAAAGACAACAACACTCAAGAATACCTCTTATTGGTAATGGGATAATCCCAATTAGAAAGGTCTATTAAGTCAGTTGCTCTTTACCAATTATTGAAGAAAGATGTTTAACCAATACTTGGGATGTCTAAATAGCTGCTCAATTTAGAGCCATACTTTTTGATCCACATAGAGAACTAGAAGTGATAAGCATCATTAAACCATCTCCTTATATTGCTGCTACTGGGATAGGTTTTAAAAAAACATAGGACCTGGGGCAACTAGGTGAATTTAGAACTAGGCCTAGAAATGGGAGGTCCAGTTTTATATTAGAAAAACCCACCTTTGACCAATACTATTTCCCTTCTAAATTTAGTACATGATGAGATATACCAGGTATGACTCTCTATATGAAATAAGTAACTAATTAAAAATTAAGTATATATGTTTAAACATCATATAAATTCTAATAGTCTCTCATTTAATCAACTTGTTCAGACTCCACAAGCCCCATCTCTACTAATAGATGGTAACGCCTTAACACCTTAAATGTCCTCATCACCTGAAACTGCTCTACCTTCTATTTTTTCAGTCATAAAATTGAGATTTGAACTCATATGAATGCTGCTAGAGGAAATTATGATTAATCTTCAATCGTTGCCTTAGCACCCTTCCTATAACACTTGTTCCAAATTTCTCTCCTTCCATTTCCCTTTGCACTGCCCCTCAGCAAATGGCCTTTAATACAATTTTACTGAAATTCATGCCACTTTTCTCTGCTTTTTCATTCCTCAAAACCTCTGTATGTTCACCTTCCTTCTCTACCTTCCCTCTAGTCTCAGAAGAAGAGGTGACTTGGCCTCTTTACTTTTCCCCTTCATTTTCTTGATCCTCTTTCCTCTGTTTCTTCCAAAATCTTACTCCATTTCTCTTCCTCAGTCTTACTAACACTACTTCTCTTTCTACAAACACACTCTGTCTTTCCATAGTCTTGAAATAATCACCTCCTACCCAAATCTCACCAAAACAAAATTTCACCAAACTTTAAACCTGCTGCTCTCTCAAGCTATTTTCTATCTTTCTTTCCCTTCAATGCTAAACTAGAAATAGCATTTTTTACATATGTTTTGTTCCTCATCCTTACTTCCCATTCCTTCCTTAGCCCTCTGTAATATGGATTCTATCACCAACACTCCACAGAAACTGTTCTTTGCAAAGTTACCAATTATCTACTAATTGCCATTTTTTTTACATTTATTCAATCCTGTTTATTTGCTATATCTGTTTATTTGTATTTCAATGACTTTCTCTTAGTGCTCATCATTTTAGGAATTTCAGACACAGTTGATTATCTCTCTTTATGGATAATCTCTTTCTTTTGATTTCCACAATACTCATTTATCCTCACTGCCTTCCTACTTTTGGATAGTTTCTTCTTAGATTCCTTTGTCAGTTCATTTTTTCCTTCACCTTTGGGTCTTCCTATAGGCTTATTGCAGAATCTTTACTATACAAAGAGCTAAATAACTGCTTGTTGAATTGAATACTTTCAAATGATCTTTTCCCCTTTCAAAGCTGCACTCCCTGGAAACTAGGCAATAACTCCAACCATGCTGCCATTACTTAAAACATTCTTGAAATTGCTTTTTTGAATCATGTTTAGAGCCTTCTTTTGAAAATCCTCGCTGCTGGCAAATATTTATCTTCTCCAGGTGAAATTGATTTTTGGAAATAGTCCAGAATAATTTGGAGGCATATCTGGTGAACAGGTGTGTGGTTCAGTCAGGAAATACCATTTGGTATTTTTAAAGAAATCCCTGAGGTGTTTTTGCTTGTGTGACTTGGTAAAATGTCTTTGAAAGCCAATCCAAAAGGAAGACTTCTCAAATGTTTTGAGCAAAGGTAGCATTATTGGAATAAGGCTTTAGACTTCCAGGGTGATGACAGTAAAGGGAAAATGACTTATTTTGTTATAGCAGTTTTGGTTTAATTTGGAATGGATATCGTTACTTTACAGTAAGATTATATATCCTTTTGTAGAGGAAATCAATATAGGAACCCTGATAAATTCCCTTAGCCCACTTGAAATTACAGAATGAAAAAGTGATGAAATTATAAAATATAATGGGAAAGTGACAGAGAAAATGGAGAGTTTTAAGGTCTTAGAGTACAAAGTAGAATTTATACTTTGGTACTCCTTTAGGTGGAGTGAAGTTCTTCTATCAAACTGAATAGAATTACCTAGTGTCAAGCCTTTGGCTAGTTTAAGAATTATCCTTATACTTAGTGACTTTTAAAAAGCAAGGCACTCTTTAAGGGGGTCATGCTGAAGTGGGAGATAGCTTTGAGGAGTGTAATATTTCAGTGGAGAGTCCCCTGTGAAAGAGGCACCCATTCCCTGACCCTTGGGTGGAAAACTGAAGTTTTCTCTCATCATTAGCCATGGCACCTTGCATAGAGATAGTTGCACAATAGGAGACACTGTGCCCATGAAAGGGAAATACTTAGCATGTGTGCTGTGTGCTGTGTCCTGAGGCAGCAGCATGAAGACACCATGAAAAAAGAAAGAACATTTGAATCCAAATCATCTATTTATTTATTCATTCATTCATTCATTTATTTATTTATTCATTCATTTATTTATTTTATTTAAACCCTTATCTTCCATCTTAGAATCAATACTGTGTATTGGTTTCAAGGTAGAAGAGTGGTAAGGGCTAGGCAATGGGGATTAAGTGACTTGCCCAGGGTCATACAGCTAGGAAGTGTCTGAAGTCAAATTTGAACCCAGGACTTCTTGTCTTGAGGCCTGGCTCTCAATCTACTGAGTCACCTAGCTGTCCCCTGGACCCCAAATTATTGAAAACAAATGTTGAAGAAGTAGATTTGTCTTCACACATTATAAAGTCAGTACAGTGCATTGCTGTGTCCATTTTGGCTGACTATATTTGGCAATTTATTTAGTTTTTGTTTTGGCTGATGGGTTTTGTTTCCCATAACTTTGTGTTGGTTCCAGTTTGCACTGTCTGGATTTTTCTAGTTCAAGCCATATGTTAAATACAGCTTTCCCTGGACATATAAAATAGAAGCAGAGATGATCATAGTAACCGAGAAGATCATTACATGACTTTCAATGTCCCCACTTGGTTAATGTTGTTAATAATTAATATGGTCTAATTAATAGTTAATGTGGTTTGTAATACATTCATACAGTACTTTGTAATGGCATGATACTGGTTCATTTGTGAAAAGATAGTTCTTTACACCTTTCTTGTTCAGCCAGATGGTAGTTTTTATTCTTAAATTAGAGGAAACAACCTAGACAGAGAAAGCCTACTAATATAATATGGCAATGCTATGTGCAGTGCAGACTGTGTCTCAGATTGAGATCAAGTGGAAAAGTCAACATGGCTCCCTATCTCTTATGTATGTGGCCAAAAAACTGGATGGGTCACTTGCTGACCATTACTTTCTAAGCTGAACCAACTAAATATCCATTTCTAGTCTAATTGTTCTGTAGCGTCACTTAATTTGAAATGCTGCTTTTATGGGTTGATTAATCCTTCTGAGTCTCAGACTGGACCCACTAGTGCTCACTAATTTCATCAGTGTGGTCAAGATACTAGGAAGAATCTTCTCTTAGGAATGTGTCTTGACTGTTCATATTCCTACAGAATTATTGGCTTTACAGGGCAAAATTTTATTTAGTTTAGATTATAAGACATTCATATGACTTGGACCAAGATTGGTCAGAGTTAGGCTAAGGTGGACCTTTATGTGTTCTCCTCATCTTGATGGGGTTTTAGACATCACCTATGGAGATATCTTTGGACCCCTCCAAGCACACCATTGGCTTCCTAACTTGGGGCTTCAATAGAATTCAGATGAGGACAATGACTCTCCTATTACCTTGACTTTGATCAAGTTATTCAATTTCTCTGAGCCTCAGTTTCTTCTGCAAATCAAAGACACTCGACACCTCCTTTTGCACTGTCTTGCAGTTGTAAAATTAATTTTTAGTCTCTAGTATTAGAAATATTATATTTTAAGAGGTTTATTAAAGATTATTAGAAATCAAGGAATAAAGAAAATACAAAATAGAAAAACCACATGCCTAGGGCTGATTAGCCCATTCAAAACCCCCGCGCGTTTACCCACTACATCATTGCAATGGAAGAGTAGAGGAAGAGCCTGCGTGGGAGGCAGAGAGCCCTTTAAATGCTAATTGTGATCTCCCCCAGGTGGAGACTCAGGTGAGATTATAGGGAATTCTGGGAAGTACCAAGGACTTCTGGGGATTGAAGTCTAGGGTTCAAATCTCCATTTTACACAGGGTTGTGCAGAAGATCAGATGAAATGAAGCACATAAAACATTTTGTGACCAAAAAATGCTGCAAAAATATGTTATTATTATGGTCATTAAATTCCTACCCTAGTCCCTCAAGTTGAGGATATTTTTATCTCTGCTTCCTGCCACTTTAGTCTAAAAGGTAAAACAAAACAAAACAAAATGATTGCCTACTCACTTCAACTCTATCTAACAAGCACTTGTTTAGTGTCTACTCAATGGCAGGCTTGTTGCCAGGTGCCAGGGATACACGGTGGGGGAATCAGCATAGCTTTTACTTACTAAGTAAATACTCAGAGTGAGGGGCAGCTAGATGGCTCTGTGGATAAAGTGCTGGTCCTAGAGATGGGATGACCGGAGTTTAAATATGACCCTGGGCAAGTCACTTAACTTCTGTCTTACTTCTTGGAGAAGGAAGTGACAAACCCTTATAGTATCTTTGCCAAGAAAGCTTCATGGACAGTATTGACAGGGTCATGAAGAATCAGACATGATTAAATGGCTGAACAATAACAATATTCAGAGAATGTTAAGTCATTTGAAGGGGGAGAGAGAGTGCTAAAAACTGGAGAACAAAGCGAGATCTAACGTAATCAGCCTCGCCTGGGCTTTGAGGAATGCCAGGGCTGAAGGTAGGTAGAGCCCATTCCAGAATGAAGGATGTCTTTGCAAAGGTGGGAGGGAGGACGCTACTGCCAGGAAACAGCAAATAGTCCCCTTGGTCTGCAATGGAGAATGCAGGAAGGGAATAATGTAAAATGTGATTGCAAATTTATGCAGTAGTTAAATCAGGGAGGCCTTTCAAAGTTAGGCTGAGGATTTGACAATTGACAATTGACAATAGGCCAGAGGAACCTCTGGGAGATTTTTCAACAGAGGGATGATGTGTTTTAGAAATATCAGTCATGCAGCTGTGTAGAGGTTGGAGTGCAGAACGAAGAGCCTGGATGCAGGGAGGTCAATTAGAGGCTAGAGTAAAATTTTAGTTTGCATGTGATGAGGTAGAATTCTAGAAGAAGCTGTGAGTGGAGAGAAAAGGATGGTTGTGAGGGATTTTGTGGACACGGTGTTGACAAGATTTGGTGACAAACTGGATGCTGGAACAATGGAGTAAAAAGAGTCAAGGATAAAGAAGAAGTATGGTAGAAACAA
Organism: Monodelphis domestica; assembly: GCF_027887165.1. Classification (NCBI taxonomy): domain Eukaryota; kingdom Metazoa; phylum Chordata; class Mammalia; order Didelphimorphia; family Didelphidae; genus Monodelphis; species Monodelphis domestica. The sequence goes on along the minus strand of NC_077230.1, from coordinate 322,882,553 downwards.
CAGCAACAACTGAATTTTAAAGGCAAAGGGCCTGGGTGCAAATCCCTTTTTTGTCATTTACTGTCAGGGTGACCTTGGTCAGGTTATTTAACTGCCCAACTGAAATGCCTGAGAGAATGTGCCAGGCCTTGATGTTCTTCTAGGCTGTGTGTCTGACACCTGACTTAGGGGAGTTCTCCCTCAACCAATGCCTAGTTTTGGAGAGGACGGTAAAAGCTTATGTACTATATAAATGTGTATATATATATATTTAATATGTATAATATATATTTTTATCATATATATGTATCCATTTACATTTAATTTGCTTTTAGATTTTAAAAATATTTTCCCCTCTAAGACTAAGTTAGATACTTATCCTGTTTCCTCAGAAATCTTTTATTTGTTGGGGGCAGCTGCATAGCTCAGGGGCTTGAGAGCCAGGCCTAGAGATGAGAGGTCCTGGCTTTAAATTTGGCCTCAAGCACTTCCTAGCTGCGTGACCCTGAGCAAGTCACTTAACCCCCATTGCCTAGCCCTTATTGCCCTTCTGCCTTGGAGCCAATACACAGTATTGATTCTAAGATGGAAGGTAAGGGTTAAAAAATAAAGAAATATTTTGTTTGTTATTTAATATCTCTTTATTATTGGCCAAGATTCAGTCAGCTAAGGTTTTTACCCGAGTTGACTTGAGAAAAGATGGGGACAATTGTCTGGGTTGTTGCCAGCTTCTGGATTGGAGTCAAAAGTATTGCACAGTAAGATGTCATCTCTGTGTAGGTGGCAGCAGAGATTCTGGTGAGGCGGGAATGGTGTTCAGAAGGAAAGGGCTGACATTTCTGACTGTTTGGGGTTGATGTGACATCATTATTTGATAATATGATCCTTCAAAATCTCTTGGAAATAAATGCTGGAATGATCATTGGAGAAACAAGAACTCCCTCCCCCTGGCTTCCTCTCTCTTTCCCAGGCTGCTAAGTATCAGAGAGGTCCTCTGGCCCAAACTCCCCATTTTACAGATGAGGAACCGAGGTTCAGAGAGCTTTAGTGATTTGCTCAAAGCTTCTCCAGTCATCAGTAGCTGTCAGTATTCCAAGCTAGTCCCCGTGACTCCAAAATCCTCCATTCTTTTTGCTCTGTTCCATGGTTTTTTGACACAAAATAGTCAGACCCCACTGATGGTGAGGACAGCAATAGAAGAGGAGATGTGGCTGCTCTAGGAATGGAAAGCCACCAGAAGGGTGCTGCTGGCTTTGCCATAGAAACTCTTGGTAAGAAAGCAGCTGGATGGAGGAGACTTGGCAGGGGGCACGTCTTGCTTTTGTGAGATCCACCAGGAGGCTTGGCACAATGTTCAATGGCTCCTCTAAGACTGAAACCCAACTGTACAATGACCACATGAACGTTCCTGGCCAACTTTGTGAATCCCTTTCCCACTCCATAGTAGTTAGTGAAATACTTATTACCCTGATGTATGAATGGAGCCAATAAAGCTTCTTCCTCTCTCCTCCTCCTAATATATGCACTTGCAATGGAGCCTCCTCAAACTCCAATTTTCAGCATACTTGTCTGACAGGCAACAGAACTCTCAAACTCTTTGTGAAAACAGATGCTATTGGTGAATATCTGCGGGGTGGGTATAGGCTGGGCAATGTTTGCCCATTCACAGGTGCCTAGGGAAGATAGGTGGCCTGGTGGAAAGAGTGCTTGGAACTTAAAGTGGGAAGACCCAAGTTCAAATCCAACATCAGACACTTACTAGCTATTGTGAAGATTGGATTTGGCTTTCCCCTGATTGTAACAACAAAGGTAATTAGCTTTTCATTTATTGTGAAGATTACATTCTAATCCCCTGTTTTTTTTTAATCCCCAAATTTTATTTTTTTTGGGGATAGAAAAATTTTTGGGGGGGATATTTGGGGATATAAAAATATTTAAATCCCCAAAAAGTGTAAACCCAGTATTTAAAGTAGATCTACCCATTTTAACCACAAAAAGGTATGAACCAATCACAAAAAGGCGTGAACTAACCACAAAAGGTGTGAACACAAATTTCATGCATTGAGTGGGAGGTCTGTGATCCAAATGTGAAAGAATGAACAGTCCTGGAGAAAAACATCTGCTGTAATTGGTAGATGTAAAATTTGGGGGAAGTGACACAAGAGAAAAAGGTCTTTAAATAGTGGAAACAGAGACACACAGAGGATCAGTCACTCAGAGCTGGACTGATCATCAGCCATTTGGAGTTGGACTGGAAGACAGTCACTTGAACTTGGAGTGAAAACAGTCACTCAGAGCTGGAGGGAGGACAGACACTTGAAAGACTGGAAGACAGACACTCAGACTTGGAGTGAAGACACTTGGTGGAACTGGACCCCTGGAGGAGCTTGTGCAGGAGATCTTAGACTGCTTTCTTTTTAGATGGTCACTGTGATGAGTGAATGGCTGATTTCTTTCCTTGACCTTTCTGGAGGTGTGAACCTCTGAGAAAGGCCCATCATCTTGAGACTCTTTTCCCCTGACTGGTGCCTTAGAATTTCTATCTGACTCAGAGGAAGCCAGAACTGTCTCTTTCTCTCTCCCCCACCCTTTTCTTTCTTCCTTAATATCTTGACCCTCTACCATTTAATATACCAAATAAACTAATATAAATTACATTTGACTTTAGTAATTCATTTTGGGATTTAGAAATTAAAATTCCTGGTGACAACCAAATAAATCTATTCAGCCCAACCATAAATTTAACACTATGTGACCCTGGGAAAGTCATTTAACCCTGCTTGCTTTAGTTTCAACATCTGAAAAAAGAGCTAGAAAAGGAAATGGTAAACTACTCTAGTATCCTTGCCAAGAAAACCCCAAATGGGGTCATGAAGAGTGAGGCCTAGCTGAAAATGACTGAACAAAAACAAGTTTTAGATTCAAAGTTGCTCAGCTATTGATTGGCTAGAGCTGTTCAAACCATCAGCTGGATACTGTGCTTGAACCAAACTTGAAATTTTGAATAGAAATATTTAGCTCAACATATTCTGGACAAACTTAGGTTCTAAGTTCTATGGCATGTCATAGGTCCTCAGAATTGATTTTTTAGAACAATAAACAAAACAATGTATATTGCAGGGCTTTCTAGTTTTAATGGAGGCACCTCAAATCTGATCTAATTACTAAGTTGTTCATCTTACACTTCCTTTTTCATATGCTTTGGAAGAAATTTCTTCTCTTGCTTTATCTGTTGACATAGTATTCTGCAATGACATGCACCATGATAACTATCCCAGCAGGCAATGGGTCAGGCAGGAATGTCCCACGGACAAGAGCAACCTTTAGCTTCTGAAGAATTCTTACTTTCTGCACTTGATATTTTTCTCATTGTTCTCCTAGGGAATGAAATTAGACTTAAATGGAAGAATTCTCATTTCTCAGTTTATAAGGGGTTTTTGCTCCAAACCATCCTGTGAGGTGATTACAATGATATGATGATTTTAAAATAAATCATTATGTTCCATGTTAGAATAGTGTGTATTGGTTCCAAGGCAGAAGAGTGATAATGACTGGGCATTGGGAGGTTAAATGTCCTGACCAGGGTCACACATCTAGGAAGAGTCTGAAATTAAACTTGAACTCAGAACCCCAGTCTCTAAAATTAGTTCCCAATCCATTGAGCCATGTAACTGCTCCTGATACTATGTCACAACGATAACTTTTGCTCAAAGAAGCTTCAAATTAAAATTGACTTCATGTAATTATGATGAAAATTTAAAATCTCATTCTAGCTATGATTATGAAAACTCTAAATATAAATGATGACTGTAATTACAAAACCCCCTCTTGGATAACCGCTTTGTTGTGGTGGAGAGGTTTTTGTAGCTCAATGAAACTATGAGCTATGCTCTGCAAGATTACTCAAAACAGACAAACTATAATGGAGAATCCTGGAAAAAAGGTGATCCAAAGAAACCCTATGGATAGCATTAAAATGTTAATATTACAAGATTCTTTCTCCTTGGAAGGAAAGCTATGGCAAATACAGGAAGCCTACTAAAAGGAGAGATATCACCTTGCCAACAGAGGACCATATAGTCAAAGCTACAGTTTTTCCAGTAGCAATGTATGGCTATGAAAGTTAGAAGAAAAGCTGAACACTGCAGAATTGACACTTTTGAATTGTGGTTCTGGAGAAGACTTCTGAGAATCTTTTCAACAGCAAGGAGATCAAATTGGTCAAATATTTAAAGAAATTAATTCAGACCATTCATTGGAAGGTCAGATCCTGATGGTGGAGCTTAACTACTTTGACTACACAAGAAGGCAGAACTGTTTGGAAAAGATCCTGAGACTCAGAAATATTGAAGGCAAAAAGAAAAAGGGGATGGCAGAGGCTGAGATGAATAGATAGTGTCATAAAAGCAAGAAACAGGAGCTCGAATAGACTTTGGGGCATAAAGTTCTGATGTTCTACGTTCCATAGGGTAATAGTGTTAGACATGACTGAATAACAAAAACAATTATAAAATAATTATAAATATTTTATATGGGCTATCTTACAAGAATTAAAAGAAGTACTCCAGCAAGATCTTATGTGCTTTCTATTAACTGTAAGACTCCTTACTAAAATTTTTATATTATCATTTTTGTATATAACAAATATATCAAAGGACATAAATTACTATAGGAGATATTTTTGTACTATAATAACAATTTATACCCATATCTACATATATTTAGTTTCTATGTTAAGCTTTTTTTTTTGCTTGAATTTAAATTCACAAAATTTAACTTGGGACCAAACAAAGTTTTAAAGATTCTGTGGCATGTTTATATCTGAATATTGATTTAAGACAAGAATAAAGTGAAAATACTTGTTCACAAAAACATGTAGAAGAAAATGGCAGGAGAATTTTATAAGCTTTCTTAATGATATATAGAAATTAATTTTTACCAAAATTTTAGCTAATTAACCAATCAAAAAAAGAATAACCAATTACAATATAAAATCTTTACTCTTCTATTTAGTGATAAGCACCATATTAAATAAAAATGTACTTAAAAGTTCAACTACATAAATTGATTAATTGTAATAAATATTTATATGAAAAAACCAAGTTTTATAAGGAAAGTATCTCTTCACTCTTGTAACTTTCTTTTCTCTTCTACCGACACACCAGCAATATACTTTAACTCAATTGACAAATTGACATGTTATGAACTAGTTCTTTTGAAAAGCTATCATATGGAATAGTCAACATAAATAAACAACAAGCAAGTTTAAATCAGAAAAAAAGATGATACTACTATAAGAGACAATATGTTTGTTTCTATAAAATGTTTGTGGTGGTCCATGGTGGTTTCAAGATAATTCATAATGTACATTAGCAAGGATTTTGGCTTTCAAATCCTAATATTTATACTGTAAGAATGCAAAAGCCATATCTTGATCACATAGCTGTTAAGGTTTGATTACAGGGAAGCAAAGGGAAATGAGGAAACTACTTTGCTGTACTGTACAGAATACAAAATGCATTTTGTGAATTGTTTAGTGCTTGAATATAAAACCTTTGTAGCAGTTTGGAAACAATTTGATCACAGGTTGAGAAGCTGCAAGAACATGTTGAATACAAACAAGAATAGCCAAGAGTTTGGTAGAATTCCTATGAGAAAACCAATTTTATATTGTGCATGATTATTAAAATGACAATAAAGAGAAACCTATAATGTTTCAAACCAGGCATTTTCTTGCTCTAATAGAAAAAAATATATTTGTAACACAACTGGGCAATTATTAACAACTTAAGGTACAATTAAGGCATTTTTAACATGACACCTTTAGACCACTGCGGTGAAAATCCAAAGAGTTTCATATACCACCATCAACTGTCTTAAGTATATTAATAAAATCTGGGCATCTCAAATTAGCAAATCTTTTGGTGAATTTAGGGATGTAGAATCACTTCTACTCAGCCAAACTGGATCTTGTGGCTTGTCACATAACAAAAGACAGGAAAGTCCTTTGGTCCAAAATACTTAACACAAGTCATTATATTTTATTTAAATCAATTTTAATTTCTGTATTTTGATTTTATTTCCCTTAAACTTCTCCATGAATCTTTTATAACAAAGAATTTTTTAAAAAGCAAAAGAGAAAAAAGCCTTAGCAAAACTGACCTGCCCACTGAAAAAAATCCGACTACATGTAATATTCCATTTTCATGGATACATTCCTTAATCTCAGCAAAAGGATAGAGGGAGATGCTTTCTTCTATCTCTTCCTTGGGACCAAGCTTAGTTATTGTAATTTTAGATTGTTTTGTGTCTGTTCTATCCATTTTTATTGTTGTAATCATTGTATATGTTGTTTTCTTGGCTCATTTTATTTTACTTTACATTGGTTCTTGTCTTTCCATTCTTCTCTGTGTTCATCACATTTGCCATTTCTTACAGCACAATATTTATCTCTCATATCGATGTACCACAATTTATTTAATCATTCCTCAATTGTTGAGTATCTGCTTTTCTTCTAGGTTTTTTTTTAACAAAAAAAGGAAGCCTCATATTTTAGATTATGCATTTCTCCTTCTGCTCTCTTTCATGAATCCAGTCATAAGTCAAAGGGTTTTGCACCTGACCAAATATCTGGGTGATTTCTAGGAGAAACCCAGAGAAATACAACTTAAAGAGTAATATTTCTTGAGCAGAAGTTTAACAGTATAGTGTAAAATTTAAAATTATATCTTAATAATAAAAACATTATATTTAATGAGGTTTATCAAAGGTCATTAGAAATCAAGGAATAAAGAGGATACAAAATAAAAATAAAAACCACATGCCCATGGCTGGTTAGCCATTTTCAAATTCCCTACCTTACCACCATCACTGCTGATGTCAAATAGAGGATGAAGAGCCTCAACACCCACTTTCTTTATCCTCTGTCTATAGGAAGTATGTAATGACAGGAAGTCAATGGGCTCTCCCGGGATATGTAGTTCTTTTTTAGGATAACAGATTTTCAATCATGCAATAGCCTAAGTATTGGGCACAATAAAACTATAAGAAATAAGTGAAAATGAACATAAGTGAATCAACTAATATTAAAATTTTGTCATTCTCAGCATGTATGTTGACAAGTATATTATATTAATTTGCTTAGTCTCCAATTGCCTTTGTTAGCTTTATCTCCAGACTTTTCTGGGAGTTCCCCGAAGTTCTAGTATAGTCTTAGGCATAATAAAGTTTTATTTTTTCTATTTAATAATTTAAATTAAACCACACTCATTAAGTTTAATGGTAAAAATCTTTAGGAAGTCATTTGTTAAAGGCTCCTTATCTTTTGTAGTATTGAGCTTTATGGGCCTTGGAGATCCTAAGGGACTTTTAAAGGACTAGGGCCTATCTTGTCCAAATGGTGAACTAATCTTTTCCAAATAATACTAAGGACAAACACTTTTGTTCCTGTTAATTATCATGGGTTCCTCAAGAGGGCTTTCATAGAAAATGTGATGACATCTATATAGGCACACTATTCATTTGATGTCTCACAATAGATTTGGCCAAAAGGATAGTAGAGATCAAAGAGTAGTCTGGGATTATGCCAACATCACCAAAGGAATGGGCAGGGAGAGAGTGCTGGTTCTGTCATAAGCCTAGTTGCTGAAATCTCATTCACTGTTCTCCATTAGGCCTGGCATCTAGCTGTATTGTGTTGTTATCTGACTGATTCGCTAGTGATGCTGTCAGTTCCAGGGCTCTTAGGCAGTGGTACCCAAGCCTCAGGTCTCTCTGCAGTAGCCAGGTCAATTTTGTAGCTTGAGAAAAATTATCTCTACACATAGTAAGTGTTTAATATTTATTAACTTGAATTAATTATATAATACGATGTTCATCTCATTACCTGAATCAATGAAGTGAAGTGTTCTATATGTGGCAATAGATGAGAAGTTCTAACTGGGAGCAGAAGAGATGCTTAGGGGAATATATTTTTCTAAAACAAATGCCCTTATCATATTTGACGAGAGAAGTCATTAAGGGACATAAGAAATAGACCCTATTCTCTTTGATTCACAGATCTAGTATAAGAACAACTCAGACTTATATAGCATGTTGAAGTTTGTAAAATACAGTCCACAGGATAATCCTGTGACACAGGTAACAGGTAGGATTATTCTTCCTTTCCTGGAAGCAACAAGGTGACAGTGTCTAGAACACCGAGTCTGAAGTCAAGAAAACCCGAGTTCTAATGGAATTGACAGTTATTAGCTGTGTATCTCTGGGCAAGTCACTTAATTTGCATCTGCCTCAGTTTTCTTAACTGTAGAATGGGGATAGGAGGCAGTTTGATAGCTCGGTGATAGAGCACTAGGCTTGGTATCTAGAAGACCTGAGTTTGAATCTAACTTCAGACATTTATTCCCTTTGTGATGCTGAGCAGGTTACTTAACCTTTGTGTAACTTAATACACTGAAGAAGGAAATGGCAAACCACTCCAGTATCTTGGCCAAGAAAACCACATGAATAGTATGGTCCAAGGGGTCACAGTGAGTCAGGACATGACTGAATTAATTGAATAACAACCATAAAATGGGGATAATAATAGTACCTACTTCTCAAGGTTGTATTGAGGATTGAATATTTGTTAAAGCACCGTGTGAAATAAAAAATGATGACTCACTCAAATAAACAAAACCTGGAAGTTATTGTTTGCATTTTTGACTTTAATTCAGATTTCTAACTGCCTTGAAAGTAATTCAGTTTGGGTCAGCTATGTGGATAGAGTACCAGACCTGGAGTTGGAAGGACCTGGGTTCAAATTTGGACACTTCCTAGTTGTGTGACTTTGAGCAAGTCACTTAAATCCAGTTGCCTAGTCCTTATTGATCTTTTGCCTTGGAGCTGACCCATGCATCAATCTAAGTCAGAAGGTAAAGGTTTAAAAAATATTTACTCTGTCTTGAAAAAAAATAAAATGTAGTTAAGGTCATTTTTATTTATTTATTTTTTTAGAAAAAATATATCTTCCCCTAAGCAACTCTTCTGCTGCTAGTCAGAACTTCTGATCTATTGCTGAATATAGAAGATTTGACTTGAATGATTCACATAATTAGGTGAAAATTAGTATAATTTAATAAACATTAAATACTAAGTTCAGGGGTCTATGATCGCCACTAGGAAAGAATCAAAATTCTGATGACATGGTTCATTGTTCTGGGGTGTGGAGAGGGAAATAAAAGATACAACAATCAGTTCTAATTTGGTTTTTGTCTAAACTGAAACAGTGTGAGATGGTGTTATTAGGAGATGACAAACATTGTAGTGAGAGTGCAGAACTTGGAAGATCCACCTGGGAGACCTCAGCCTAGTCATTTTTATACATCTGAGTTTCTTCTATAAAATGGAGATGATAATGATACCCTGAACTGCCTGTCCCAGGGCTGTTGTAAGGCTAAAATTAATGAAAGTTCTTGTGGTTATAAAGCACCATATAAAAGTAATGCTTATGCTTTTTCTATCATAATCTCCACTTTATCCTGCATATATTTTTTTGTGAAGGCAGTTAGGTAGCTCAGTGGATAGAATAATGAGCTTGGAGTCAGGAAGACCTTAATTCAAATCCAGCCTCAGACACTTAGTAGCTCTGTGATCCTGGGCAAGTCACTTAATTTCTGTTTGCCTTAATTGGCAATAATAACTGGAAAAGAAAATGGCAAATCACTCTAGTATCAATGCCAAGAAAACTCCATGGATTGTATGGTCCATGGGGTTATGAAAAGTCAGACATTACTAAATGATCAAGGATTATCTTCTGCTTTTCTTTTTTTCTCCTAGCCATTAGCATAGTGCTTGGCACATAGTAGGCACTCAATAAATCTTTTTTGATTTGATTATTATTCCTGAGAAGCAGGAGGCACTGATAAGCTGGATACTATAGCTACTTTAGTGGAAATCTTTGTAGATCACTTCTTTCTTCATGGGAACCAAGGTCTCCTTAGCCTACTTGGGGGAAGTATGCAAAGATGATAGTAAATTGGTGACTATCATGGCCCAGCAAGGAGTGGAGGAAATGCGGAGGAGATAGAGCGGGATTAGATGGCTGGACAGCAACTCTCAGACCAGTTGAGGAGGTGCAAGCTTACTTGCAAAGCTCTTGTTGCAGGATGTTCTTAGAAAGGAATTAAGGTAGGGATGACTATATGATGGCATAGAAAGAATAATGGCCAGCAAATTAGAAGGTTCCATTTTTAATTCCAATTCTCTTCATTTACCACCTGGCTGCTCTCCTTTGGAGCTCTTTATTTTAATCATTTCAGCTTCCTTCCTTTTATGCATTGCTGATCTCCATTAGACTGTAAGCTCCTTGAGGGAAGGGACTGTCTTTCTTTTTTACATCTATATCCTCCACGCCTGGCACATAGTAAGTGCTCAATGTTTACCCAATGACTGCAACTCTATGACTGACTTGCTCTGTGGCCTTAACATTCACTCTATATCTTTGGGTTTCAATTACTATATCTGTAAAAGGAAAGTAGAGGGGCTAAATTGTAGTAACTCTAAGGTTACTCTCGGTTTTTGTGTTCCTTGGTGAATGATAATAATTAACTGGTCTACGTGCAATTTGGGCAGCACAAGGGGGAATGCCACTGGTTTTCTGGAGAGTTTGTCTTTGATTGTAGCCCCATTCTTTGTCCCATCTTCTCCAATTCTGTGACCTTCCATGATGCTGCCCCTTCTGATGTTTAAACATCCTCTTCCAAGGCCATGTACTCTGGAATAATTGGTTCTTCACCACTGGCATTTAAATGTCTTAATCTCTTCTTTTAAGGCTAAACTAAATTGTACAAACTAATTCACATTAAGGTGCTGCTGAATGATAATAGCTTATTTTGCAGCCTCTTTTGAGGTCACTTGCATTTTACTGGAGTACCTTTTAACCTAAAGGAATTTATTCATTCATAAAGCATTTATTAAGAGCATTCAAATTTCTAGGCACTATGCTGGGTTTTGGGCATATAGGGATTAAAATAGAATTGTCTCTGACTTCCAGGACCTTATATTCAACTATAAGGGAGAAGCAACAAATAGAGGAAGATCTATAGAAAATAACTACCAAATAATTTAGACTTTTACCAGTATCAAATTAGTGACTGATGGATTTTCAGGAAAGGTGACAACAGATTTTGAGGAAGACATTTTTTGGGTGGGTCATTTTTTTCTTTATTCCTTCTCTCAGCAGGACCTACTCAGCCCAAGGAAACAGGTATCTAGGCTGAACTACAAAGGGCCATCCTACAGACTCTCAAATATTTAATCTCTTTTAATACTTCCTAAACCTCTACTAGTTTTTGCCAAATTTCAATAATTTAGTCAAAAAGAAAATCAAATCAAATCTTTGGAGTCTTTTCATCCTGTAAATCCTTTCCAAAAGCTTCCCACCACTTTAAAATTGAAGTGCTCATTTGCCTTTTTGGCTTTGAGTGAGGGCAGAAAAGATTAGACAATTTAGAGACAATAACTTAAATGCTTTTAAAAAATTTAATGATTTTTAAATTATATATATATGTATATATATAATAAAAAATTAAAAAAAAACAGTAGCTAAAACACAGGTAGTGGCACTTACAACCTCTCTGGGCCTCTGTTTCTGGATCAGGAAAATGAGGAGTCTGGACTCACTGATTTAGTGAGGCACATTCCAGTTCTGAAATGTGTGACTCCAGATTTTCAGTTTCCTGCCAGAATTCTAGAGGGAACCCACTGATCTCAGCATGGAGGTTTTCTTCTCAACAGTATTGAAATGTCTTCCACCTTTGTAATGTTGTCACTGAGGTTTGAAGAGTGAACAACAGAAGGAATTTTGAGGGTTAAAATGACACAAATGATGCCTTGTCCAGAGCCTTGTTCATGTTAAATTTGTTTCCATGTTCTTATGTCTAAGGAAGAGGCTTTTTTTGGAAGGAAGGTAAAGATTAGAAAGGTTTGTGTTTTTTCCCCACAGGATTTAGTCAGGCTGTGAATAATGATTTCACTAGGGGGAAACAAAATAACTTTCGGTCAGTAATGAAATCTAATGAGCATTCAGGATATTATTTACATGGAAAAACATCTCTTAAGTCAAAGTTTCCAGTGATTATAAATTCAGGAAAGCCAAGTGATTGGTATCCTGTTGGCTACAGCACATCCTCTCTCCCCCATAACATGGGTGTTACTTTAAACTGGAACAACAGCCCACATCTTAATTTGACATTTGGTATAGCTATATATTAGAGAAGGAAATGGCACACCACTCCAGGATCTTTGCCAAGAAAACCCCATACTGGGTCATGACAGAATGACTGAACAATAAAAATAACTTAAGAAGTAAGAGAAAAGAGCTCACACAGAACAATATAATAAATATTTATTAAGTGCCTACTGTATACCATGCAATGTGGTAAGCACTGGGGATTAAAATAAGGAAAAAAAAAGACTGTTTGCCCTCAAGGAGGTTATAATCTGATAGGAGAAGACAACATAACCAAAGGAAGCTAAAAGGTAGAAGCAGAGATGAGAAGAAGGTACTCAGCGTCTGGGATATTGATGATGGAATCCAGGGAGTGCAGCTGCTTAGAAAGGAGCTGGCTGGGCTTATTATGATCCCTCTTTATCTGGATTTGGGTGGACTTTTGCTCTTCCCTCCAGTCCTCCAATAAGAAGGATAGAATGCTATTCATTGAGTTCAATCTCATTTAAAGATAAAGAAATAACGATGAGGGAGATTTTTTTTTTAACAAAAAGCACCAAACTCTGAAATTTTCATTTAGTACCAATTTAATTTGTGAATTTCCTTAAATTTGTCCCTTAGATAACATGATAAGAATATTCTTCAAGTGAACAATGTTGTAAAGTGCAGATTGGGTTGAGACAGTTTTTTCAAATGGGCAGCTAGGTGGCCCAGTGGAGTTATGAAGACTCATCTTCCTGAGTTCAAATATGACCTCAGACATTTGCTACCTGGGTGACCCTGGGCAAGTCAATAAACCTTGTTTGACTCAGTTTCCTCATTTGTAAAATGAGCTGGAAAGAAATAGCAAATCACTCCAGTATCTTTGTCAAGAAAATTCTGAATGGGGTGGTGAAGAGTTGTATACAACTGAAAAATTATTGAGCAATGTAATAATAATAATAATTCTCATTTATAAAGTATTTTATGTGTATCATCTCTTCCCCTTAAACAGCCTTGTTAATTAGTGTAGTTGGGGAAATTGAGTCTCAAAGAAATATGCAAATGGTCCCCCATTAATGACTATGTGACAAATCAGACTAGCACTGAGACTACTTATTGATTTTGAGTTTAACATTCTTGCTATTCCACTATACTACATTTATGACTCTATAGATTTTCCCATTATTGTTTAGTTCCTCCTCCAAGAGAGAAGAGGAGTCTGAGGGCAGGACCTCAAGGACACCTATGCTTTGCTTGATAGGAAGAAGGCGGATGACAGTAAAGGTGGTGTAGTGGTTAGATGTTTAGGTGGAGAAACAGGCTAGAGGAGCATAACTGAGACTAAGGGGGGCTAAGCAGGAAGACTTGGCCCTCCTGGGCCAGGGTCCAATAATATGAACAAACAATTCTCCCAAAAGACTGATGGAAACTCAGGGGAAATGTGCTTCAAATCATTACAATTATGAGTAGGAGCAAAGGAGAAATATGGCAAGGTTCACCTCCAGACTTGGAGACTCGCAGGACTTAAATGGCAGGCAAGTGAAAGTATAAGGGATTCAAGGATGGAGGAGAGTGGATTACTGCAATGACTAAGCAAAGGTTCAAGATTTTGAAGGGAGAGAAGTTATATCAACAGAGAAGTTTTGTGTGAAGATTGTGAGGTTACCAAGTCAAAAGAGCAGGTTCACTATGAGGGAAATAATGGAAGAAGTAGAAGGATAGAGCTATATCAAAGAGAAGATTTTCAAGGCTCAAGATCTTTGGAGATAATTAGTTTGGAGGGATGATGGAGTTTAAGGTCAGTTTGTCTCAATGGGTTTCTGAAGTAGAACAATGATAAAGATCATAATAATTGTTGAATATAAAGAACTGAAAAACTAAGGTAGGATAGGGAAAGTAGAAATAAATGAAACACAATATGAATCTGAAAATTCCTCTTCTATTTCTCATTTACATCATTCCACCAGTTTTTTGTATTAGTTCTTTCCTTTAAATTTTTTCTTTTGCTCCCTCAAACATAGCTTTAAAAACCTTTGTTAATCTCAGCATTCATTGAAAAATTCAGCTCTGTCTGGATGTCATTCTTCTTGAAATTATTTTTATGGATGCCTACTACTCTTTATATGCATGCTCAATTACTCATTCTTGCTTTCATTTTCTTTATGTTCCTCTCTTTAAAAAAAATCTTAGTCAATACCCTGGGCAACCACTTTGGTCCCTCTAGATAGAGTCCCTTTTTATTTGCCTTTGAAACTAACTACTTGAGATTTTGCTGGTTAGATTTTAGAACCACCCATTTTTCTGTTGTTGACTTTCCATGTAGAATCTTGCAAGGGTCATGAGATACCACCTCTCACCATGATATAGTAGTTCTCTTCCTTTCTTCTTTGATCCTAATTCAAGTGTTCCTGCCTATGTTGTCCTCATCAAATACATCATCTATACAAGTGAAAGTGGACCACTGGACTTAGTTGGACTTTCTATTTCTTTTAAACGCTTACCCTTACTGTGTATTGCTTCCAAGGCAGAAGAGCAGTAAAGGCTAGGCAATGGGGGTTAAATGACTTCCCCAGAGTCACACAGCTAGGAAGTATCTGAGGTGTAATAGAAAGGATAATCTGTGGAACTATTTCTAGTTGTGGTAACTGGATACTCTGGCAGACTAGAGAGCAGTTAAGGGGAACTTTTAGGAATGCCTATTTGTTAATGGAGATAGAAGCACTTCTGAGAGATGGAGAGCTAGAGAGATGCTGTTAACAGGTACTTTGGGCTGCCTATTGATCACTATTTGCTAATAAGTCAAGATATTTCCTAACCTTCTCCTCCCTTCACCTCCCAATTTCTGCCCACAGCCTTCTGCCCCCTTTCCCCTCCCCTGGTCTTGGTCAGCCACCTTCTAAGTAACTATGAGATTTCAGAGAAATTTTCTTTACTCTTCTTTTCTCAGGTAAGGAGATTTAATGGGAAAACAGAACAAGGATGGGGATTGAGGTGAGAGGGATGAAGGTGTCCCTAATCTATAAGGAGAATTAGGAAGATTATGAGAAATGTCTGTTTAATCACAGCTGTGACTCAGGGACAATCAGAGAAATGGAGGACTACTATTCTTCTTCTTTTCTTCTTTTTTCTTCAGTCAGATAATCTCTGCTTGAGTAATTCAAGTCCAGACTCTGTCAAAAACCACAAAGGTCTCTCTCTATCTGCCTAGATCAGGAAAATCCAGTCTCTCCCCTTTGGTCAGGAAACTCAAAAAGACCAAATATCCTCAGTTCATCTTCCCTGGCCAGCTCCAACGCCTCTCCTGGAAACATTCCGTTTAGAATCTTCACCTTGATTCACAGACAGATCAAGCCCTTCACTTTGGTCTGCATGCTTGTCTTTTCTGGTAAATTGTCTCTTTCCTCATGCTTCGTCCACAGAGGTCAAATTTGAACCTAGGACCTCCCAATTCTGGGCATTGCTCTCAATTCTTTGAGCCATCTAGCTACCCCCTGGATTTTCTTCAAGTTGTGAATATCCTCAGGCCCTTTAGGTCTACATGGCATGGTCTTTAGTGTCTTCATCATACTAGTTGACCTTCACTGGAAGCATTATTCTTTGTTGTCCTTGTTTCATGTGATGGCCATAAATAAGCAAAATACTCCACATGTAGTCAAACTAGGGTAGAGTATATAGGGATTATCAGCTCCCTAATTTTGGACTATGCCTTTTTAAAATATAGATCAAGATTGTTACCTTTTTTAGGGGCTGGAGGGAAGATACTATAGCATATTGTTGACTCAAACTGAGTATACAACTTACTAAGACCTCTGAAAAATTTTCAGATGAACTTTCAGCTAGCCATGCCTTCCCTATCCTGTATTTGTACAATTTATTTTAAATCAAGGACAAGACTTTATTCTTATTCCTTTAATTTTTTTATTATTGGATTTAATCCATGATTTGAGCCTATGAAGATATTTTTTCATCCTGTCATTCAACATTTTAACAATCTTCCCCAACTTTGTGTTATCTGTAAACTCAATAAGCATGGCATCTAGGCCTTCATCCAATTCTATTTCTTTCTTCTGGCACTTGCTCTTTATGATACTCTCATAACAATATTGCTACTTCTCTCTTCACTGACCCCCACACAAATGGGCACTACTCTTTGTGTATTTCCTTTATTGCCTCAAATGGGTACATATTAATATGCAATGATATTACACTGCCATTTTCATCTATCTACCACTTGAATAAAACATTATCTTCTTTAGCCATTGTCTAATCATGAGTCTTGGCAATCCTTTCAAGTCTCAGTGTTATGAAACCAAATTTGCCTCCTTAAAGTATTACACATTATCTCTAATTCACTGTGTTTATTACTCATGTCTTATGCACTTATACATTTGAAATCATGTTTTCCTTTGCTGGTTCTTATAGGGTGTTGGACTCAGAGTTTAGAAGACTTGAGCTCAAATTTTGTCTCAGACCTTTATTAGCTGTATGACAGTGGGTAAGTCATTTAACTTCTATCTGCCTTAATAATGATAAAGTTTTTAGGAATTAAAAGGATCATCTTCCCATGTAACATTTTAACTTTATTTAATGTCTTTTGTTTTCTCTTTTCTGTTTATCTTGTTATGCTTCTCTTAATTCCTGTATTTGCATCAAATTTTCCATTCAGCTTTGACCTTTTCATCAGGAATGCTTGAAAAGTCCTTTATTTCATTGAATACTCATCCTTTTCCCCTGAAGAATTATTCTCACTCTTGCTTGGTAAGTGATTCTTGTTTGAACCCTAGTTCCATTACCCTCTGAAATATCATAGTCTAGGCCCTCTGATCCTTTAATGTAGAAGCTCCTAAATCTTATATTATTCTCATTTTAGCTTGGAGTGCTCCTTTTGGGATCTCTTTCAGAAGTGATCAATGAATTATTTCCATTTTTATTTTACCTTCTGGTTCTAGAATATCACAGTAGTTTTTCTTGATACTTTCTTGGAAGATGATGTCTGAGCTCTTTTTTTTTTATCATAGCTTTCAGGTAATCCAATAATACTTAGATTATCTCTCTTGAGTTTATTTTCCAGGTCAGTTATTTTTCCAATGAAATAATTCACATTCCTCTGACCCCCATTTTTCATTCTTTTGACTTTATTTTTGTTGTTGTCTTATGGGGTCATTAGCTCCCACACCCAAATTTCAATTTTTAAGACATGATTTTCTTGAGTGGGTTTTTTTGTATCTCCTTTTCCATTCAGCCAATTATTCTTTGTAAAGAACTCCTTTCCTTGGTGAACTTTTGTACTTTTTTCCCATTTGACTAATTCTGCTTTTTTAAGAAATTCTTGTCTTCAGTGGACTTTTTGTGCCTCTTTTACCAATTGACCTATTCTGTTTTTTAAGATATTAATTTCTTCAGTATTTTTGTATTTCATTTACCAAGCTGTTGATTTTTTTCATGATTTTCCTGTATCACTAATTTTTTCCCCATTTTTTTTTCTGATCTCTCTTATTTGATTGATAAAATCCTTTTAAAGTTCCTTCAGTAATTCTTTTTGGTCTTGAAACCAAATAATATTTTTCTTGGAGGATTTAGATATAGCAATATTGATTTTAGTGTCTTCTTCTAAGTCTGTATTTTGGTCTTCCTTTCACCAAAATAACTTTCTATGGTGAGTTTCTTTTGTTGATGTTGTTGTTTGCTCATTTCCAAATAATTTTCTTTTATTTTAACCTAAAAAACTGTTAAAAGTTGGGCTCTGTAACTGAGCACTTTTTCCAGACATCAAGTTCTTTGTGTAGCTGCCTTCAGAGCTGGCTCTAGGGATCTATAAGCTTTCAGTTCTTTCAAGATGGTCTGACATAAGAAGAGGTGTGATTAGTACTCTTCTGCTCTGTGTGATGGTCTCCGAAAATTTTCACAAGCACTCTTTTCTACCTTGGAACTGTGAGCAGAGTCCCCTGCTCCCCGGGACCCACAAGTACTGGTATGTGTAAGTGTTCCTCCTCCCCCTTGGACTGCAACCCAGGAATTTAACCTAGATCTGCATATGGGCAATGCAACAAGATTCTTGCACCCAGAGCCACCAAAAGGATTGCTGTAATCTCTCTCTGAGCAGTTGTCTGATTCCTCTTTACCATCTGTGGCTGAGAACTCTAGAAGTCTTTGCTGTTGATTTAGCTGGGCTCAAGGACTGTTACCTCAGTGGGGTCTTTGGCATGCTGCTTTGTGCTCTACTTCTACCTAGGTGCAATAGCTCTTTTGTGCCAGCCTTTGAAATTGTTTGACTGAAAATTATTTCACACCACCTTTTTATGAGTTATGCTGCTCCAGAATTCTTGAGGTGTTATAGTTTTTAGGAGGGTAATTTGGTAGAGATCAGGTGAGTCTCTGTATTTTCTCTTGCATCTTGATTACATCCCCTCAGATGCATCTCAACCAGTTGTTTTGAAAGTTCTATCTTTGATTGGTAGCAGTGATGTAAAAATTACCTGGGCTTTAAGGCCTCCAAACTCCCTCAGTGTGTGCATGTGTGATTTTATTTTGCCTTTTAGTCCCCAGCACCTAGTCAAGTATCTTGAATAAATGTTTGTTGAATTTAAATAAATTACCTAGAACTTCATAATCCTTAGCAATGGTTTCTGTTACCTTCTGGCAGTGTTATTTGTCCCCATGTGCAACATCAGAAATAAGAAATGATTTTAAGGTTTTACAAAACCTCGAGAGGGACTCTATTATATCTTGGATGCCTCAGGGATAGAGAATGATTTTCTTTTCTTCATTTCAGGTTCATTTCAACATATGGTTGCTTTGGTCCCTTTAGTACTGAGTTGCCAGACACCATTTCCTGTCTCTTTTTCTTCTGAGAATTCCAGAGTAGCTTCTTTCCTGGTTATTTTTGTGGGCTCAGATAATTATTCCTTAGAGACCAAGAAGTTGTTTTATCTTTGGTAGATCCCATTTTACAATTTATCTGAAAAAGGCTCATTCATATTATCTAATTCCAAAGGTTCACTTTCTATTTTTTCCTTCCATCTTCTCACATACTAACAAAGCCTGAGATTCTCACTTCCCTCTTCAAATTCTTGATATTCTTTGTTTTCCCTTTGAAACATTTATTCTTTCCAAGAACATTTCACTCAACATGATAACTTTGAGCATCGAAACACATTCTTTTAA
Organism: Monodelphis domestica; assembly: GCF_027887165.1. Lineage (NCBI taxonomy): Eukaryota > Metazoa > Chordata > Mammalia > Didelphimorphia > Didelphidae > Monodelphis > Monodelphis domestica. The sequence continues at coordinate 322,863,220 of NC_077230.1, read as the reverse complement.
ATTGTTTTCCTTCTCTAAGAGGGAGAACAATTTGCACTTTGCATATGCTTTGCTATTATTTGGCACTAGTAGAAATACAGGTGTGATACAAAATCTGCAGGTCTCTTCCAAAGTTACCTTATCTTTCATATTTGCTGGAAGCGAGAACCTCAGTTTTCTGTTGTCTCTATTCCATTGAAGTTCCAATGTTTGTTTTGAGAAACTTTGGTTTCTTGAAGACTATGTCAGTGGAGTAAAAATTCTGGCAGATCCTACCAAATTAGAAAGGCACCTGGTGATAAAATCTATGCCTGTCAAATTAAGTCAGCCTAGTTAAATTCAGAGAGGCTCATCCCCAAAAGGTTGGGCATCAGAAACTATTCTTACATGGAAGGAACTCATGAAGATTGTCTAATATGGCAGAGAGGGATTGCCAACTAAATTAGTGGAAGGACTGTTTTAACTAATGAAATCAAACATACTTAAAATTATATCAAGATCTCTCTTTGTTGTCTACTTGGCCACTATTCAAACAATCAATATCAACTGACCAATCAATCAGTATTTATAAAAAGTCTGGTATGTGCCAGGCAGTAAGCTAATAAATATTTTCATAAATTTTATCAAATGAGATATTTGCAAATACCATTCTTTGCCAGTCGTGATCCTACCTCCTTCTTTCTCAATAAAGACTTTCTTGACCACTCTAGTCCAAAGCAATCACTCCTTCCTTTGTGAGATGGATAGAATGTTTGACCTGAAATCATGAAGATCTTATGCTTATAAATTAATTATTTATATTTATAATATATATAATATATAATAATATATAAAATAAATTATAAATAAATTAAAATCCAGCCTTAGATCCTTACTAGCTTTGCAACCCTTGCTAAATTACTTAACCTCTGTTTGTTTCAGTTTCTTCAATTGTAAAATGGGGACAATAACAGTATCTTCCTCACAGGATTGTTTTGAGATAATATTTGTAAAATACTCAGCACAGTGACTGCCACATAGTAGATGCTATGTAATTGCTCACTCCCCTTTCCTTCCTTTTCCAATAGCTTTATGACTTGTCATAATTTTTATATGAATTTTTCATCTTGATTTAGAAACTTTTAAGATGGCAATTATAATTTTTTTCATCTTTGGATTCCCCATAGATTCTAGCTCTTTATTCTTGCTGAAAGAAAAAAAAAACCCAACCAATGAATGTTTATTGAGTACTTTCAGTGAGTATCCTCTGATACTAACATGCCCAAGAAAACAGGAAAAGGCTAAGAAAACATGTCAGGAACATAAATGGCACTTTTCTTAGCAACAGGATCATCATTCCACACATTTTTGAGTGCCATGTTGTTAACACATTCAGTGAAACAAGGCAGTTTAGCTATGGAAACAGAAAGGCAGCAGCTTTTATACATAGTCCTAATGAGGACATCTTTATGTTTTCCATTCTAGAAGTTACTTGAAGCCACATGTCCCTGGGATAGAATTCCAGTGCTAGCCCTTATAATGAGCCTTTAGAGTTGATTATGTTGGCAGAAGGAAGAGCAAATGGAACCCTTTTTATGACAACTTGGTGGAGCTAGTGTTTCCTAGGTAGATTTCCATGCATGTGTAGGTTGTGTTCTTTAACATCTCTGAAGAAATATGTGTATACCTGAGGAAGTCTTGTGATGTAAATTGCCTGAAATTTTGGGGGACAGGAAACAACTGAGGATTTGTGGAATGATGATTCTGTCTAAAAATCAAATGACATTTGTGTTCCTGGCACATTTTTTAGATCCTTTTTCTTCACCTATTAATTTGGGTATCTGAAGCTGCCCTGAATATTGGTTGATGTTTTTTCCTTTTAGCAAGAAAAAAAAACCACTTGAAGAATATATATTGGTCAGACTGACATAAAGCTGAATGGGGTAGCATATTAAATTGGTTTGTCAGTATATGTATCTTATTCTGGTGCTTGTAGACAATAAGCTAACTGGGTCTGGAATTGAACAAGATATTTTATTTGGGAAGTTTCAGTGTTTCATATTTTCAAAAGAACAATTCTTTAATACTTTCCCAATGATGCTTTGTGATTGCAAATCATAGGGTATTATTTTAGATGAATTAACATGCCAGATAACTCTATGGGCTGTAGGAAAGCAAATGGGGGTTAAAAACAGGTTGGAACACACTATTGACTCCAACTGTACAGAAAACACAATGTCATTTCACACTGTGAATGGAAAACAACTTGGTATTAGCATATAGCAATAAGAATGATATTTATAAAATGTTCTTAGATGTACCAAGTGCTTTATGTTCTCTTAATTTGGTCATCAACACAACCTGGTGAGATAATGTAGGGTAGTCTCCATTCCCCATACAGCTGATACAATTCAATGATTTACCTAGGATCACATGGCTAGTCAGTTTCAAAGGGTAGGACTTGAAACCAGGTCTCTTCTGATTCCAGTTTGCAGAGTCAGAGGATTTCTGAATCCTGAATCTTTTTGCTTACTACCCAGATGACCTTGAGTCACTTAATTTCTCTGGGTCTTATTTCATTAATCAGTAAATGGAGGAGGTTGGGTTAGTTAACCCTCACAGATCCATTATATTCCATGTGTATGCTCCTAGGTAGTTCATTTTTAAAGAATTTATGAGAAAACATGGAGAAGTGTTGCACAGGATAAGAAAGAGTGAAATAACAGATCTAATCAAAGTACTTTCTTTGACATTTGAATAGTTCTGCCATTGACCATCTACTTCATTCTACCTCCTTCTAATTAAAATGTCTCTTAAGACATTGCTGACATCTCTCTTTAGTGGATTTCAGTCCAGCCTTCTCCCAGGGTAATCTGCCTATAATATTTTATTTTCTCCAGAAATATTTTCCAGAAGATTAAATCCTCACATCAAGCTTAACTAATTTTTCTTCATGTACAATTCAATTATTTCATGGCCATTGCATACTTTCGAAGTAACTCTGTAGCTGAAAGGAAATGAAATAGTATATTAGAAATGTTCATATGTGAATGAACAGGGAGTTCATGGAGTACAGTTTAGTGATTATTGTTCCTAATCCAAGTAATGAGTTTCAAAATGTGCAGTAACCTTGCCTGATTAATTACATCTACTCTACAGTATTTTAGGCAAAAGCATACTCAGCATAACTTACAAATTTTTCATCAACTCAAAAGAATGATCTTTCTTTTGTCAAAATCAGTTTCCTTCAAGTACGGTATTTATTTCAGAATAAAAAGCAACTTGCTCATGAAATTCAGTGTTGCTTGATATCTTCACAGGCATAACAGGATAATTTTTTTGGTTTTCAAAGTCTTATTGCTCTTAAGATACTGTGGTTAAAACACATACCTCTTGATAAAAACAGATCAGCAAATTACCTATTGAGTCTCTCTGAAACAAAAAAAGAAGAAAGGCCATCCAAAGACAGATTTTGAGGTGAAGAAGAGAGAATAAGAAGGTATTCATTAATGATTATTTTTGTTATCTTCAATAAAGGAAGAGAAAATGTTATCTCCAGAGTAGACTATGAGATTTTTTAGGTTTCACGTCTTTGCCTTTTCTTATACTCTTATTTTATTTCCCCCAATAGGCAAAATAAAGGATTGTGTTGTTTAAGGTTTGACTAATCAGTCCCCCCCTTTTTGAAGCTTTCCATGTTTAACCTCAAATCAAATCACTTACTGGCATCTAAGAATTGGAAGGGATCATAGAGACTTCTCTTGATGAATTTCAAGTCACCAGACTCAGAGGGACAACGTCTTAAGGTACTGAGAGAAGGGACAGATATGATTGCTTAGTTTGTGTTAGTGATCTTTGAAGGGCTATGGTTCATAGACAAAGGACTATTAGATTGTAGAAGGGTAAATGTCTAATTTTGTTTGTTTTTTTTTAAAGGAAAGATGATGCAGTCTACAAATGACTTTGAATTTCTGGCAAATGTCTATAATATTGTTGTAATACATGCCTTGTATGTAGCATCAAAGGCACCACTATAAGGTTGGTTCTTAGAGTGCAGCTGCTTTTTGCCCCCTCAGAACTCTAGGGGTAACACAAGGGCTTAGATTTGGTTTTTCTACTGCTACAGTTCATGAGCCCACATCGTTGTGCTTTTTTTCCCAGTGTCTCCCCCATAAAAGTTGATATCAGTTAGCCAGACAATTAAATTTTTGCAAAGGGTGCTATACTAAGGTGATATAGTAAGGATAGTGACAGAAAAATATACCCTGACCCCTCTCTCCCCTCACACCTCCCCATTTTCCCTCCCCAGTCTATGATACAGTATATACATATACTCCCCAGTCTATATACCAGTATATACATAGTCCAGGAAAAAGTAGTCTCAAGCTTAGAAAGCACCTGTGGCAAAGGGTAACTCAAAGTTTCTGGAGTCTTTTTGCTGGATGTTACAAAGATGTTGTCCTTAGGCTTCTCATAGAACTTTGAATTTGCCTTCTCTCATAGCATCTGTCCTTGGCTCCCAATGCAGGTTCTACTATCAGCCTTCATTGTTCCAAGGTGACTTCTAGGATGCCAATGAAAATTTCAAATTTTCCGAGCTTCCAAAGTTCCAATGGCCAAAGGGGTTGGGGGGTGGGAAAAGACTGAAACTAAAGCTGAGTCTGGGGCCAGAGCCAGCCTTTTATATTCCTTTGCCAAGAAATTTCTTCCAGGGGCTAGATTTTCTCTCCTCTCCTCTGCCAGATACTTGAATCTTGCATCCAAAGTAGCTTTTTCATTTTATACAACCCTTACAGGGTGTGGCCAAGCCTCTCAATCAAGCTCAACAGACTTCCTTTTGACCTTAGGGAACTTTTCAGGTCTTATTCATACATAGATCACAGCTCTGATTGATTCAAATAAAATGTATTCTCATCTGGTAAAAAATATCAGGGCCACATGGGCTAGTAGATTGATTAGTTCAATCAATCCCTATCCTTACATACTGTTGAAGGGATGGTTAGTGAATGTTTAGAGAAGGAAATAGTACTTTTTTGCCAGTTACTAGACTGGTAGATAAGAAGAAAATCATTTGTTGGAAGTCTCAAGCTATTCTCATGAAAAATGGACGTATGATTTAAATGATAGTAATAATAATAATTATTATAGCTATTATATATGTATGTGTAGGTATGTGTATATGTGTGTATGTGCTTGTGTGTGTATAGTGCCTACTAAATGTCAGTGATAAGCCCTTTACAAATATATATACACACATATATATATATATATATATACACATATATATATATTTATATATATAACACTGACCAGCACAGAGGAGACCATCAAGCAGTTCTACTCTGACCTGAGTGCTGTCCTGCACTCAGTGCCCACCAATGACAAACTGATACTACTGGGAGACTTCAACGCCTGTGTTGGCCAGGACCATGAAAGATGGGAAGGAGTACTCGGCAAACATGGCATGGGCAAAATGAACAACAATGGCCTACTGCTACTCAGCAAATGCTCAGAGTTTGAACTCACCATCACAAACACTGTGTTCAGAATGGTGAACAAATATAAAACAACGTGGATGTACCCACAATCAAAACAGTGGCATCTCATTGACTACATCATTGTACGCCGGCGAGACATCCAGGATGTACAGATCACCAGAGCCATGAGAGGAGCTGAATGCTGGACAGACCACTGATTGGTTAGAGCGACTCTTCAAATGCGCATTGCGCCTCGCCATCCAAAACACGCAAAGACAGTTCGCGCATCTTGCAACATGAGTTGTCTCAGAGATCCATTTTATCTGCAGACATTCCAGTCCTGTCTGGATGACAAACTGTCTGCTAAGGGACCACTCACTGGAATCCCAACTGAGAAATGGATCCAGTTGGTGACGGAAACATCAAAGGCAGTCCTAGGCCCCAAACAACGCAACCACCAGGACTGGTTCGATGAGAACAACACTGCTATTGAAGACCTATTGAACAAAAAGAACAAAGCCTTTATGGAGTGGCAAAATAACCCAAACTCTGCTCCTAAAAAGGACAGATTCAAGTCTCTCCAAGCCACGGTGCAGTGTGAGATCAGGAAAATGCAAGACCAATGGTGGGGGGAAAAAAGGCAGAAGAAAGTCAGCACTTTGCTGACACGAAAAACTACAAACAATTTTTCAGTGCCCTCAAGACTGTCTCTGGGTCATTAAAATCCACCACTGCTCCCTTGCTATCCTCTGACAGTGACACTCTCATAAAAGACAAAAAAGCCATCAGCAACAGAAGGAAAGAACACTTCAGCCAGATCTTCAACCAACCCTCCTCAGTCGACCAAAGGGCCCTTGACCAGACCCCCCAAAATTGCATCATCGAGCAACTTGACGTCCCTCCTTCAATAGAGGAAGTCCAAAAAGCCATTAAACAAATGAGTGCAGGCAAGGCACCCGGTAAAGACGGGATCCCAACCAAGGTGTACAAGGCCTTAAAGGGAAAGGCACTCCAGGCATTCCATATAGTGCTGATCAGCATATGGGAAGAGGAAATCATGGCCTCAGAACTCAGAGATGCCTCTATTGCAGTCCTATACAAGAACAAAGGCGCACGAGCAGCCTGTGACAACTTCAGAGGCGTCTCACTACTCTCCACTGCTGGAAAGATCCTCGCCCATGTTATACTCAACAGACTCTTGTCATCTGTCTCAGAGCAGAACCTGCCTGAATCACAATGTGGCTTCTGACCAGATTGCAGCACCATCGACATGGTCTTCACAGTGAGGCAAATGTAAGAAAAATGCCTTGAGCAAAACCTGGGTCTCTACATTGTCTTCATAGACCTGAAGAAGGTGTTTGACACAGTAAACAGGGACGCATTGTGGGTGATCCTCAGCAAGCTCGATTGCCCAGCAAAATTTGTCAAACTGATCCAGCTCTTTCATGTTTACATGACAGGGGAAGTCCTATCTGGTGGAGAGACTTCCGACTGCTTCAACATCTCCAATGGCGTTGAAACAAGGCTGTGTCCTCGCTCCAGTGCTATTCAACCTATACTTCACCCAAGTATTATGACATGCTGTGATGGATCTAGACCTGGGCATCTACATCATACGGACTGGATTGGCTCACTATTCGACCTTTGCCGCCTGACTGCAAAAACAAAGACAACAGAGAGACTCATCCTGGAAGCTCTCTTTGCAGATGACTGTGCTTTCATGGCCTACCAAGAAAATCATCTCCAAACCATTGTGGACAGGTTCTCTACTGCAACAAAACTGTTTGGCCTGACTATCAGCCTCAGCAAAACAGAGGTGCTATTCCAACCTGCACCAGGGAGGCCAACTAACCAGCCGTGCATAACTATCGACGGCATGCAGCTTTCTAACGTCAACACTTTCAAGTACCTGGGCAGCACCATTGCCAACGATGGGTCCCTAGACCATGAGATCAATGCCAGGATCCAAAAGGCCAGCCAGGCACTTGGGCGGCTGCGCTCCAAAGTCCTCCAACACAGAGGTATAAGCACTGCGACGAAGCTCAAAGTGTACAACGCAGTGGTCCTCAGCTCACTCCTGTACGGTTGCGAGACATGGACACTGTACTGGAAGCACATGAAGCAGCTGGAGCAATTCCACCAAAGCTCCCTCTGGTCAATCATGAGGATCCGATGGCAGGACTGAATCACCAACCAGGAAGTCCTCGACAGAGCCAACTCTACCAGCATCGAAGTCATGGTCCTCAAAACCCAGCTACGATGGTCTGGACACGTCATCCGCATGGACCCACAGCGAATACCAAGACAAGTGTTCTATGGTGAACTGTCAGCTGGACTCAGGAAACAAGGCCGACCAAAGAAAAGATTCAAGGATCAGCTAAAGTCAAACTTGAAGTGGGCTGGCATGACACCAAAGCAACTAGAACTCGCTGCCTCTGACAGAAGCAGCTGGCGAACCCACATTCACCATGCCGCCACCACCTTTGAAGACGAATGACGTTCATGTTTTGCCGCTGCGTGTGAACGCCGACACCAGGCCACAACTGCACTTCCCATAATAACTGGCGTTCCCTGCCCCATGTGCCACAAACTCTGTGCCTCAGTCTTTGGACTTCAAAGCCACATGAGGGTACATCAATAGATGATAATGCACAAAGACAATCGTCATTCTCGGCTTCCAAGAGACTACTACTAATATATATATATATATATAATTTGATCCTCAGATCAACCCTGAGAATAGGTACTATTATTATCCTCTTTTTACAATTGGGGAAACAGAAGCAGGAAAAATCTAAATAACTTGCCAAGAGTCATGCAGTTGGTTAATTGTCTGATGCTGGACTAGAACTCAGGTCTTCCTAATTCCATGCCCAACTCTATTCACTGCATCATTAGATGAACTTGACCTAAATGAATGATTAAACACAAAGTGTAGTCATTTAGGATTTATTGTCAACTTGGAAGGATATTGCCAGTGGAGTGTCCAGGGATATGTCCTTGACCCAGTACTTTTTGAAATGTTAATGAAGTAGTTTAGATACTTCATTTTGCTTTGCCTCCTCATCTCTTCCTCCTGGTATCCTTCAAGGCCCAGTCAAAATCCCATCTCTTTCAGGAAGCCTTTCCCAATCCTTCTTACTTCTACTGCCTTCTCTATGATGGTTATTTCTTGCTTATCCTATATATATATATATATATATATATATATATATATATATATATATATATAGTGTTATCTTCCCCCATTAGATTGTAAGCTCTTCAGGGATAGGGTCTGGTCTTTTTCCTGTTTTGCCTTTTTTTTTGCCTCCCTAGAGCTTAGTACAGTGCCTGGCACACAATAGGTACTTTACAAATATTTATTGATTAATTATTGACTGACAGTGTCATCATGTTATATTGCCCTTCTTGCTGCTTCCTTTTTTTGTGAGAAAAAATCCAAATGGATATAAAGAACTCAACATAGTAAATTTTCTTCTGATTTTCCATCTAATCTTTATCAGACCTGGATTGACCTCTTGTAGGCTTATGTTTAAGAACCACTGATTTGTTCTCATAGCTGGACGTATGATTTAATATGTTTGGTTCAAAATCTAAGGAAACTTCATTTTTTTGGTAGTAGGGCTATGCCACTCAGGTGTTCAGTTTCAGGTTCTTTGGAGGTTTAAGGTAGAATGAGAAAAGGGGAGGAAAGGTAATGTTACGAGGGTCTGAAATAGACACAGGTATTCCTGATATTCCTTTGATGAACAGTGAAATGGGGAGATAGAGGCTAGGGAGAGCATTTCTATTCATTTTTGGAATGATTCAAGCAATGTCAGTATCTTCTATTCTTAAAATAACTTTGTACTGTGAGCTTTGAGTTTTTTGACATCTGAATTTAGCTGTTCTGAGGATAGGCAGTATAGTGTGGTGGGAGACCAGTGGCCTGGGAACTGAGATATTTGGTTTCTGGTTCTGGTTCTGCCATTAGTAAACTATGTGATCTTGGAAAAGTCACAATTGCTCTAGTTACTGTTTTCCTCATGGCACAGTGTATAATCAGGAGGACTCACCTTTCTGAGTTCAAATCTGGTCTCAGACACTAGATGTATGACCCTGAGGAAGTTACTTAACTCTATTTGTCTCAGTTTCCCCATTTGTAAGATGTACTGGAGAAGGAAATGGCAAACTAGTCTAGTATCTGCCAAGAAAACCCCAAATAGGATCACGAAGAGTCAATGGGCACAATGGTAAAATTAGGGTTGTTGAATGAATATGTTATATTAGAGGTCACCAGGGATTTAAATTCAATCCCAATAAAACACTCAAGTGAGTTTGGAATTTTTATGGTGGTTTAATTACAATAGAAGGAAGAAATTAAGAAGGAGAAGAAGAAAAGGGATATACGATTTTCTCTGGTCTAGCCTAAGCCATGGGAGGTTCAGAGGTCTTGGCCAAGGGGTCTTCTCAGAAGATTAAATCTAGCCTGGCTTCTAGCCACGAGGTCTCTTCTGAGATAAGGGGCCTCTTTGGAGGATAGTGCTTTTTAGGAGGTCAAGGAAAGGAGGAATCAGCCTAATCACTCACCAAGGTTGCTCAGGGAAGACACCTCACCTAAACCATGCTACAGAACAAAATTGCCGCCCAGAGCTCCCAACACCACCAAGAAAACTTCCAATGTTGGCCAGAGACCGAACTTCGTCTAGAGTGAGACAGAGAGCAGAAGTGACATGAAATAAATAGGCAGTTCTTTTACATCACTTTCTGTGTCTCACATGTACCAATGGTAGCTTAAGCTTGGCTTAGGACAGCCCAGGGGGTCTGTCAGTTGTTTCTGATTTGTCACTTGCTAACACATGCCATCCTCCTCACAGTTAATCCTTAAGTGGGGGTGTATACATTCCTGGTTGCTAGAATTCTAAAGTCTAAGCAGGGTGGAGTAAATCTAAAATTCACAACAATAACAGAATGAGATTAGTTGAGTGATCCCTAAATACTCTTCCAGTTCTCAAGTGTGCTATAGTGGATTTGGAGTCAAGAGCACTAGGGTTTGAATCTTAGCTTTGTTTCTTAACACCCCTGCCAATTTGGCTATATCTCCTTTCTGTGCGTCTCAGTTTCCTCTTCTGTAGAATGAGAGGGGTGAGGTCTAAAAGGCCCCTTCTGGGGACAGCTGGGTAGCTCAGTGGATTGAGAGCCAGGCCTAGAGATGGGAGGTCCTAGGTTCAAATCTGGCCTCAGAAACTTCCCAGCTGTGTGACCCTGGGCTTTAGACCCCATTGCCTAGCCCTTACCACTCTTCTGCCTTGGAACCAATACACATAGGGTTAAAAAAAAGGCCCCTTTCACTCCCCCCCTTAAATCCTTACCTTACATCTTGAACTCAAAACAGTGTATTGGTTATAAGGCAGAAAAGTGGTAAGGACTAGGCAATGGGGGTTAAATGATTAAGATCACGCCACTAGAAAGTATCTGATGTCAGATTTGAACCCCAGACCTCCCACATCTCTAGACCTGGTTCTCAATCCACTGAGACATCTAGCTGCCCCTTCTACTTCTACTCTATTAGCCCAGGTACAATATTTCTATGACATTTTGGAGAATAGATTACTGTGCCAGTCTTTTTTTTGTCTTTTAGCTTGATTTATTTAATTCTTTAAAAAAATTTTTTTATTGTATTTTATTACTGTGCCAGTCTTGACAGCTCCTCCCCCATACTTGTGCTCATTTTGAACTACTTAGGATTTGAGGGGGAAGAAGAGAAGGTACAGTAGTGACATCTTGTCTTTAACCAAACTATCCAAGTCATATATGATATTGTTTCTCCAAGTTATATCATAGGTGCCTCCCACAGATAGGAAAGACCTTCCATAAGGAAAAAAAAATGAGAGTGGGTTTGAAGGAATAATTTCTCTAATTGACAACACTATGGTTCTGTTTTTTGCCTCAGGGGCATTAGCATCCAGCATCTGTCTCCTTCAGGCAGTAGTTAGGAGTTGTAGTTAGAGGCAGAATGATTTTGTCTAATGTGTTCCAGAGGTGCCAGCCATTAGCTCCCAGTCACTGTAACGCCCCCCCCCCCCCCATTGGAAAGTCATTGGTTATTTTCATCTTTAAACTGTATATTCTTCAGTCACCAACTCTATTCTTTGGCCAGGATTCAGTGTAAATGTGATTGGGATCCTCCCACATAGCCTAGCACCACATTGGAAATAAAAAAGGAAACCCCAACCCTTCCCCAAAACCAACAATAAACAAAATAAATGACACAAGACAGGGGATTAGGGTATCATGTAGCAAGCACTGGATTTCTAGATAGCAAATGAGATTGAATCCTAGTGCTCCAAGTAACCACACCGAGTGTGATCTTCTGAAATTAGTGTTCCCTGAGCTGGTGGTATAAGCCTAATCTAGTCCATGCAGCTAAAGACGCTAAAGCTGGTGGATGGCTTGAGTTGATTGCAACTAAGTCATTCAAGTATGCAAAATAAATCTGACACAAAAATGGCAAGCCCTTGAAAATGGAAGGCTATCAGGCTCTCCGAGTTATCTGAAGACATAAACTCCTGGTGCCAAAAACAGAATAAAAGCTTCTTTGCTGGTCAGTATTGGGATCAGCCCTGTGAGTGGTTGTACTTCCATCCTAGGAGAATTAGGGCTGTTCTGTGCCAAAGAAAAAAAATATTTGAGGTCCTTATCTGGACTTCAGTTTTCTTATCTATAAGATGAGTTTGGACTAGATTATGTCTAAGATCCTTCTTAGTGTTGCTTTCCTATGCTTTCATAATCTTATTGTCCACTAATAATAGCATTTATATCTTTCTTTAAGCTTTGCAAAGCATTCAAAAATGTTTTCTATCCTTATAACTATTCTGAGAAGTAAATGCTATTATTGTCCCCATTTTAACAAACAAAATGGGGGCAGAGGTTATGACTTGCCCTGAGTCATACAACTAATAAATGTCTGAGCCTGGTTTTGAACTGAACTTTTCTTACCTACAGGTCCTGAGCTCTCTCCATCATCTAGCTGCTTCTATGAAGGCAATCTATTAAAAGGCACCTTGATTATGTGGACCCTGGCAGAGACCTCCATGGCTTATAGAGAGCAATCCTTATGGCCAAAGAATGACATAAAGCTTATTCTTATGAGTACAACTTCTACTGATCCTGGATAGAACTCTGCACCACTTACTAATTTCAGTGTGAGAATCAACAGACTAAAATGGTGCTCTAGGGAAAACATATATCATCATTTCTTGGCCAACTTGCTGTTTAGTTGTTTTCAATCTTATCTAACTCTTCATGACCCCTTTTGGGGTTTTCTTGGCAAAAATACTGGAATGGTTTGCCATTTCCTTCTAATGGATTAAGGCAAATGGAGCTCTTTTTTATATGTACCATCTTCCTCTCACTTCAGAGAGGCAAGTGCTATGGTGGAAAGAGTACTGCATTAGGATTTGGAAGAATGGGATTCTAGTCCTGATGTGGTGATCTTGGGTGATCTATTCAGACTTTCTGAACCTCAGTTTCCTATAGATACTGTTTGGCAACTTTGAGTCCCTCACAAAACTGTTGTGTGGATCATGTGTAGAGAAGTGCAATGGAAATTGTAAAGTTAACCAGCTGTGTGGTCCTGGACAAGTCACTTATCCTTTCTTAGCCTCAGTTTCTTCATCTGTAAAATGGGGTAACAATAGCACCTCCCTCTCATTTGTAAAGTGGTTTGTAAACTTTAAGGAATTATTATTATTATTATTACAATATACAAATGTTATGTAGTATTGTGACTGGTGGGGTACATAAAAATTCTGATGTTAAATCTTTACTAGACCTGAGTTCAAATACTGCTTATTGACACAAACTTTTTCAGCCTCCCTCATTTATGAGACAGTGGTAGCAATGTCCATAATACCTTCATCACAGGGTTATTAATTTTAAATAAGAATATATATAAAGTGCTTCTCAAACTTTAAAGCACTGCATATATTTTAATTATTGTTATTGAAGTTATTGCTACAAATAGTTAATGCAGAGAGAGGGAGCTACACAAGGAGAGAAGACCCTGGAAGTCAGGAAGACCCAAGTTCAAATTCTTCCCTGTTTGGAAAATTAATGTTGAATTGTATTATTTATTAGAATTATTTCTATGTGAATTCATTCATTTTATGAAACACCAAACTCTGAAGGTCAGGTTTGAAGGTTGTCAGTTGAGGTAATTATTCCCAGGCCCCAAAGCATTTAACTTGGCCAAAACATTTGTCTTTTGTTCAGGTTGGGTGGGGACCTCAACTATGTCTATAAATAAGAATCCAGCTACCCCAAAGCATTCACAAGAACATGACCTTTTGCTCTTGCTAGACATGTCATTTAGATTTGGAGTGACCAGGTCTACAATAGGGGAAAGAGACATTGAAGACCTGATTGAGACAATTAATATTTTTCTAGCCAAAGAATGCTAGAGGAAGCTGGGTTTCATAAACTAGTTGACATTCTGTTTCTTAAAGTACCAGAAAAAGGTGAGTCAGCCACATTTCCCTTGCTTAGTGAAGCCGTAGGAAGCAGTGTCTGAGGAGTGGCCCTTCCTTATGGTAAAATAATGGGAGAGGAGCTGAAATCTTGAAGTCCACCTTATTAAAATATCCACCAATTGGGACTGCCAGGGGAGCTTCCATAGTGTTAGGCCAGTCATAAGGAAGACACAACTTGCTAGAAGACTCTGTCACCTTCCTTCCTGTTGGGGTCTTTCACACTGAGCCACAAGATCATGAGAGATTTATGCTATTTATTAATAGTTCACATCTCTCTTAATAAGTGAATTTTTACTAAGAGTTGGCCTCATTTTATTTATTAGTTAAAATTCTGGGCACTGTACCCAGACACGCATATTAGTTGAAAACATAAATTGTGAATGGGTAAGTAACTTAAACTTACCATGCCCTAGGCAACACTCTAAGATTATAAATCATGATGAAATGCCACTTTCTACTAGTAGTGAAAGTTTTTACATCAGGAGTTCCCACATGTGTATGTTTGTGTATGTGCATATATGTGTTCATGAGAATCTACTACAGCAACATTTGAGAAGGAAGAATGATAATGATTGTGTGGGAATTTTCCATTAGGGACTGTGTAATTGATGACATTTTCATCAACCTAAAATAATGATGAGCCTTTCACTCAGCAATAACATTTATTCAAAATTCTGGAAAAAACGAGCAGCTGATGAGTAAAATTATCACAGGGAGATAAATTCTAACGACAAATCCTGTATTCACACACCAAGAAGGATCAGATGAATTAATGGGTTTCCTTCAACAACCAATTCAAATCCTCAAGTTTTGTTATTGGTCTCATAACAGCAGGATAGGCAGCATCCTTGATTTTTTTCTACCCAAAGTGCCTTTAAAGATCCTGGACTTTGTTGTATTTGCCAGCAGACTCCTCATAAAAACTTCATTACTTTACTTTAAGAAGCTGTGATTTAATCTCTTTGGGCACTCCATCTATTGATGTAAATTGTTTTCCTTCCATACTTGAGGGTATAGTTTCAGGACTTGCTATATCCAAAACAACTGTTCACTTTGTGAGCAACTGTTATTGGTGAGGAGCCTCTCCTAATATACTTAGGCAAGGAAATATAGTTAGTTCATTGTTGGATTCATGCTTTTCCATTTTGGTAGAGCCTACCTTTGCTTATTCTCTGCTGGCTTACCCTTCAAGAACTGAACACCATCTCCATACTATACTATAGTGAGGCATCTTCCAGAAGTGGGCAATTAAGACGGTGAGAGACCTCAAGAGCACATCACATAAAGACTGAGAGAAGGAACTGGTAATCTTTAACTTGGATAAAACATGCTATTTGTCTTAAAGTGTTTGAAAGACTGCCATAGGATCATGGATTTAAAGCTGGAAGGGACCCTAAAGGTCATTGAGTCTAATTCCCTAATTTTCCAGAAGAAGAAACTGAGGCACCAGAGGTCGAGTGATTCTTTGCCTTTGATCACACAGCAAGTAAGTGTCAAAGGCAGGACTGGAACCTAGCTTTTCCTAATGCCAAGTCCAGCATTTAAAGTCATGCTTGCCCCTCTTAGCATTTGATAAAGACTTGTTCTGCTTGGCCCGAGAGCAAAGAGCTAGGAACAATAGTTAGAAGTTGTTGAGAAGGAAAATTAAGTTGTACTTAAGGAGGGCAGTTAGGTGGTGATAAAGTGGTCAGCCTGGCTAGAGTCAGGAAAACTCATTTTGAGATCAAATCTGGACTCAGATACTTACTAGCTATGTGTTGCTCAATATTGTCTACCTCAGTTTCCTCATGTGTAAAATGATCTGGAGAAGGAAATGGCAAACTTCTCTAGGATCTTTGCCAGAAAACCTCAAAAGGGGTCACAGAGTCAGACAGGAATGAAATGACTGAAAAAATAATGAAAAATTTCCCAATAGAATTAATTCTGAGTGAAATAGTCTGATCAGATTGGTAGGGGATGCCCCCTCATTAAGAGTCTTCAAGCAATGGCTGGATGGTTGTTTCCCTGAGATATAGAAAGAATTCTTATCCATCTGCTAGTTGCACTAGATGGTGTCTGAGTCTACTGTTCATAAAAGTCCTGAGCCAGTGTACAGTTTGCTAGCACCAAAGTCCCTCTTATCTGACAGTTTCCAGGGTTATAAAAGTCAAGGCCTAAAGTTCTAAATATAATTCAGATCCTTGCAATCCATTAAAAATCTAAATGTGCCAATCACATGACCTAGAAAGCTATTTTTAAAGAAATTGTCTTGGAAAATATGCCTCATCATACCAAAATTTGATATATCAGTATTGGCATTATATAACTCAGAGAAATATTTGCTTTATTCATTCATTAAATTGTATATTTCCTGAAAATTCATATTACATATTTCCTGCATATTTTAAGCAATGCACTCTTATCAACTATTTTGTGTTCACTTTGACTTATTTCCTAGGGTTACCTTCTCAATCATTGCCACCAATATACTCCTGTAACTCATTTATTAAAAGTAAAGAAGAATGAATACCATTTCACATTTTTCAAAGCGATTTTATGTACATTTTCTTCCTTTTTTTCTTTTAAAACTACCATATTAAAAGTATTGATTCCAAAGCAGAAGAGCAGTAAGGGCTAGGCAATGGGGGATAAAGTGACTTGTCCAGGGTAACATAGCTCAGAAGTATCTGAGGTCAGATTTGAAACCAGGATCTCCTGTTTCCGGGCCTGGCTCTCAATCCTCTGAGCCACCTGGCTGCCCCAATACTTTTTTCTCATTCTAATCATACCACTGCTCAGTGAAGTAGGTAGGATGGTTATTTTTATTGCCATTTTTACAGACCAGTAAATTGTGGCTCAGAGAATTTGAATGGCTAGTCCTGTCATTGTCAGAAGTAGGCAGCCCTGAAACTAATTAAGGAAGAGAGTTTTGCCTGTGACCTTGTGCTTAATACTTCAGTCCTTTGACTACATGGATAACTTGTTTAGTGGTGAAGCTAGAACTAAAACATTAGTTGAATTCTCTTTCTATTGATCTGTTAAAAGCTAGTAGTATATACAAAGTCTAGGAAACAAGTCTAAAAAACAAAAAAATTCCTTCAATATGTTACTAGCAAGGACATTGGATAAAGACTGAATGAGTTTTAATCTAATATATTGGATTTAGAAAAGCTGTCACAGTGCTTTTTGACATTTAAGCTATGGTATTAAACTAAAAAAGAATCCTGAGTTTCTAATGAATATTATTCTTGTCAGAAAATGTTTCTTTTTTTTTCAATAAAATCTACATTTTACAGGTTTGTTGCTTCATTGAGGATTAAAAAAAAAACAAACAAAACCAATGAGCACACTTCCAAGTCAGGGAACAATATGACTGCTATAAAGAAATCTGTTTTTATAGGTGACTCTATAAGAATGACTATTCTGTAAAGTGAAAAGAAATTGTAACAAGATCAAGTTAGAAGATTATGCTCCTAGGTAATAGCAATGACAGTGGTTAAGAGAATCATAGACCAATGGTAATTATTAATACCTCACTGATTGCCTTTTTTGACAAAATTAATAACAATTTGAGAAATCATCTGTCCCCCTTAGAATTTTGTTTTAGTAGATAAGACCTTTTCTGTATATATTTGGTCCGATCCAATTCTTCCCATATTTATTTATCTTTTTTTCTTAATAAAACTCATGGATAACTATGAGATAAGAGTTCAGATATGGTGACTCCATTGTCATTGACTGATAAAAACTTTTACAAAAGTTTTTACAGATCTTTTACATTTTTGTCTCTTGTCCTCTTAAGTTTCATTTTTAAATGATCTTGGGATAATCTGACTTAATTGATAATAACACTTGGTTCTCATTTATACTGTATTATGCTTTATAATTAAGTAATGAACTCAGCAAATCAGAAAATTAAAATAAATGTATTTCTAGGTCACAGAGGATCTAAGTTATACTTTTGTTGAAAGTAAAGAGAATTCATCACTTTTTACAGAATAAACTAGTAGCCCAAGGAAGCAATGTTGTCTCTGATTATGTCTAATAAAAGCCAAAGATTAGATGAGGTACTAAAAAAATGAGAGTTCTTTATACCTAGGTACTCCCAACTGATTAGTTAAAATTGTACTAAAAAGTGTGTGGATCATTATAAATGAGTTACATGATAATGTTTAGTTTATTATAACTAATTATAAATATTGAAGAAATTAAAAGTTGCCATGAAGACTATTTTACTTTATTACTGAAAGTCCTTAGAAAGTAGAAGTCTTGAATATTTCTGGGTAAACCAATTTCACTCTCAAATTAAAGGAGATCAGTAACATCTCTAGTGAAAAGGATTACATAAATCCAACTATAACTTGTAGCAGATTATTTCTAAGTCTCCTATGACTTTTAGCTTTTTTGATTTGGGCACTTTCCCTATCTTCTCTCGGCATCTAGAGATTCCAGAGATAGAAATAGACACTCCTGAAATTAACTGACATAGAGATTTTTTGACCTTTGAGTTTAGATAAACAATTTAGACTCTCAGAGCCCCAGTTTCCTCATCCAGGATGTGTATGAACATACGTGCAATGAGGTAGAGGGGATGGATTCGACTAGATGGATTCTGAGCTCCCTTGTAGCTCTAAATCTATCTCGCAACAGAGTGGAAGAGATACAAATAGAGTGCTCTACACCCAATGACTTTTTTTCCTAATTTTTTTGTTCTAACTCGATTTTTAGTGATTTTCTTATAATAAAAAACTTAAAATATTCAGCATTTGATTTTTTCTCTTCCATTTGACCATAACATATTTAAAGTTGATTTAAAGACTTACTACATTTAACTAACATCAGGCAGAAACCAAAAGAAGGTAATCTTCCTTGTGGTGCTCCTACTTTGCTTTAAAAATTTTTTTTCTCTCAGACCAGTTAAATGTTACTGCTTATGGCTTATGACTTTCTAACTGTTCTCTTTAAAAATGGTCAACAAAGCTAATATAACTCAATCTCTTGGTCTTATGAGAGGACTCTAAAAATCACCAAGGTATTGTGTTAAATTGGAAAGAGTCCTGGATCTGGAGTCAGGGCAGAACTGTATTCTAATCTTATGTCTGACATTTACTCTCTAATAAATTAATACCTTTAGCCTTACATTTAAAGTTAAATTAAATAGACTCAGCTATTGAAAAAGAATAAGTGGCTCCATTCCTCTTTTAAAAACTAAATTGTATGATCTTTGTGGAAGCTATTATTAGTATTATTATTTTTTGTTTCTTACACTTGTAATCATTTTGGCTTATTTATGGGTTTTTAGCTATTCCAATAGCTGAATGATCATAAGTGAGAAGCTTCTATAATTTCTAAAATTTGAAGCATATACTATGCTTAGTGGATTCATTCATTTGATTCTTCTCTTTGAATCATATTTCTTACTCAAGGCATTGAAGCTTTCTTATCCATCCCTACCAGAATTATACCTTCAAGCCTTAGGAAATTAAAGGTTTATTATCTACTGGCTACTCAATGATTTTGAAAATATTCTAAATACTTAAGTTTCCTGTTGCTATGTTTTAATTTTCTGAGTTGAATTGCTTTAGTAATCTATTTGTCTATTAAAAATACATCCTTGGGGGCAGCTAGGTGGTCCAGTGGATTGAGAGTCAGACCCAGAAATGAGAGGTACTGTTTTCAAATTTGGCCTCAGACATTTCCTAGCTGCATTCCCTGGGCAAGTCATTTAACCCCCCCATTGCCTAGCTCTTACTACTTTTCTGCCATGGAAACAATACACAATATAGATTCCAAGATAGAAGGTAAGAGTTTATATATATACATACATGTATATATTTGTGTATATATATCCCCTTGTGGTTTGTGGAAAGAGATGATTTTTTTCTTTTTATAAAATAAATTTTTGTGTAAAGTACTGTTCCTTTTGTATATGGACCTATTGTATTTTTAAAATTTTATTTAAATATTTTTCCATGGTTACATGATTCATGTACTTTCCCTTCCTCTTTCCCTTCCTTGCTCCCAGCTGACAAGCAATTCCACTGGATTATACATGCATTATCTCACTCAATACTTATTTCCATATTAATCATTTTTGTAATATTCTTTTAAAAACCAAAGTCCCACATCCAATACCCATAAAAATAAGTGAAAAATCAAATGTCTTCCTAATGTGCTTTGTTCACACAGTTCTTTCTCTTGATGTGGATAGCATTCCTTCTCATAAGTCCTTTAGGATTGTCCTGAATCATTGTACAATGTTCTCTTGGTTTTGCTCATTTCACTACACATCAGTTTGTGGAGGTCTTTCCCGTTCATATGGAAAATAATCAGTTTATCATTCATTTGAGCACAATCGTATTCCATCACCAACATATACCACAATTTGTTCAGCCATTCCCCAATTGATGGGCATCCCCTCGTTTTCCAGTTTTTGGCCACCACAAAGAGCGCAGCTATGAATATTCTTGTACAAGTCTTTTTCCCCTATGGTCTCTTTGGGGTAACAAACCCAGCAGTGCTATGGCTGGGTCAAAGGGCAGACAGTCTTTTGGTGCCCTTTGGGCATAGTTCCAAATCACCATCCGGAATGGTTGGATCAATTCACAACTCCACCAGCAATTCATTAATGTCCCAATTTTGCCACATCCCCTCCAGCATTCATTACTTTCCTTTCCTTTCATCTTGGCCAATCTGCTAATAGACCTATTGTTTGCCAAAAGGGTCAGAAAAAAGAAAGTTGAGCCAGTTCTGGGTAGGTGAGGGAAAATTGCCTTATAGAAAAATATACCAAGAGAACTTATTTGAAAGCAGTTCAAAGGCTTATATAAGTACTGACAGAAGGTGGGGAGAAATGTAAGCCATCATTGGTAATAAGTTCATTTACAGGTAATAGACTTTAGGATTTTGAAGGATGTAGCTGTGAAACTATAAATGACAGAACTGTTTGGGGAGAATGAGAAAACTGTAAATGTATTTGTTTGTGTTGTGAGGCACTATGTCATCACAAGTAGAGATGGTGTTGAAACCAGGAAACCTGGGGTTCAGGTCTTGGCTCTGGTACATATTGGCTGTGTGTCTTAGGACACAGCTCTTTTTGTCTTAAAGGTGCACAGGTGATGGAAGAAAATTCCTCCTCTGAGAGTTCCTCCTATCAATGAACTCACAGGTCCAGTTTGTGCAGTTTGGCTCACCTTTTCCCTCCTTTTCCCATCAACAAGTTCCTGTACCAGGGGGCAGCTGGGTGGGTCAGTGGATTGAGAGCCAGGCCTAGAGATGGGAGGTCCTAGGTTAAAATCTGGCCTCAGACACTTCCCAGCTGTGTGACCCTGGGCAAGTCACTTGACCCCCATTGTCTAGCCCTTACCACTCTTCTGTCTTGGAACTAATATGGAAGGTAAGGGTTTTAATAAAAAAACAAAAAACAAAAACAAACAAACAAACAACAACAACAACAACAAAAAAGTTCCTGTCCCTATCCCTTGTTTATGCTATACCTAACTGAACTCTACAGATTTTCAATTTTTTTCAACCTGAGTTAAAGATGGGTCCCTTTTCATTGGAGGGTCCTGAATTGAGGCATGGGAGGTAAAGATTGGAAATGAGAGATGAGAAGCCAGAGATCAGAATTCAACTCAATTCAATAAATATTTATTAAACACTGGAACTGTGCTAAGTGCTGGGTATATAATGAAAAAAAATATGGTCCCTGTCCTCAAAGAGTTTACAATCTGATGTAAGATCAGAAGAATGATAAAGACATAATACCGACCCTAGAGAGAAGCTATGACAACTAGCCCCTGCTACTTAAGCTGAGCAGAGCAGAGGAATTCAGAAGTTTAGGAACAGCAGCTTAGGGCTGACTCAGTTACCAGATGGATTTTGAAGCTACTCTCCTAGTTGGAGGAGAGTGCTCTAGTTGTTGGAAGCTGATTGGAAGAAATCACAGTCTTTAGCCTATGTGAAGAGCTGGCTGGATTTACTGACCTTTAGTGCCATCTACAACTATAGAGAAGGGAGTCCTTTCAGGGGTTCTTGGGATATCCCCCTCAACAGGCCTGATTAGCTTGGTAGATTCTAGACTTAAGGGGACTACTGCTTCACTGAAAGAATGTAAAGTTGTGGTTCAAATAGAGGAGCTTCACAATGACTCAGTGGCTTGGAAGTAACAGAGAAGTGGCTTTGCTTAATAGAAGAGTGGAAAGGAACAGGATTTGGTGACATACAGTGAAACCCATTCCCTAAGAGTGTTCATTGACATCCATACCTGAAGACCAAAATCATGAACTGCCCTGGGCACATGGGGTTCCTTACTCACATACCTCACGTCTTGGTTTCTGTGTGCCTACTATTCTCTCTGCCTTTACTATATGCATCTGTGGGAGAGTGTTACCTGGGGTATGGATGGTCTGTTGTATTTTGATTATGCTTGCTTTTGCCTTCCTGTTTAGTGATGTTTCATGTAGTCAGTCATATCACTGGTCCTGCTTTGTATAAATGAGAAGCATTCTACTGGAGGCTCAGGAGCTATAGAATTGAATAATAGAAATACATCTTTCTCACACTAGGGATATCCCTAGAACCCTGAAAATAAATTGTAGCAGCTATAGTCTCCTCTCTTCTGGGAACCCTTTCCCCCCTCATTTCAACAAGTTTATTAAGTTCCTGCTAAATACTAGGCACTCTTTTTTTTTTTTAATTTGGAAAATTGTATTTAATTAATTAATTTAGAATATTTTTCCTTGTTTACATGATTCATGCTCTTTCTCTCCCCTCCCCTCACCCCCCTCCCATAGCCCCAATGCAATTCCACTGGGTTTTACATGTGTCATTGATCAAGCCCCATTTTCATACCATTAATATTTGCATTCAGGTGATAATTTAGAGTCTACATCCCCAATCATATCCTCATTGACCAAGTGATCAAGCAGTTGTTTTTCTTCTGTGTTTCTACTCCCACAGTTCTTCCTCTGGAAGTGGATAGTGTTCTTTCCCATAAATCTCTCTGAGTTGTTCAGGATCACTGCATTGCCACTAATGGAGAAGTCCATTACATTCGATTGTACCACAGTGTATCCGTCTCTGTGTACAATGTTCTCCTGGTTCTGCTCCTTTTGCTCTACATCACTTCCTGGAGGGTTGTTCCAGTGTCCATGGAATTCCTCCAGTTTATTATTCCTTTGAGCACAATAGTATTCCTTCAACAACATATACCACAATTTGTTCAGCCATTCCCCAACTGAAGGGCATCCCCTCAGTTTCCAATTTTTTGCCACCACAAAGAGCGCAGCTATGAATATGCTTGTACAGGTCTCTGAGAAACCTACCCACTGCCAGTGTGAGTACAAGTTAGGGTGAGCGAGGTATCCCTGAGAGAGAGAAGGAGACATATTAGATTCTATGCCTATGGGCCACATTGACAATGCAAGTAGGTCAGCACCATATCTGTAATATATCTGTTTAATTTATTCATATATGATGAATTTCATGGTGGGGAGGGTATTTTTAGAAATAAAAGACTTGTAATTCACTTGCATATGCTCTATGAAGACATCACTTATAGGCTTGAATAGAGAGACATTTTGGGGCCAATTACATTGACCCTCACATTTTCACATTTGAAAAGTGGTGATTATTGCCAATTTAATTAATGCATTTTCTTGAATAATTTAAACTTTCACAAGATGAAATTCCTTCTTCTGGGTAAAGAATCCTATTCATTACTTTGATAAAGTATTGGTTAATCCACAGATATCAAACAACATATAAGCTTTATTTGTCTAATGATAATTCATTGTATTTTTATAGGATGAAGAACTAGTTGATTTGCTCTCACAGGTTGTAGCAACTATTAATTCAGGCTTAGCATCTTGAGGTCACTTATTTAATTTCTTTTCTGTTCCTCTTAGTCAATTCACTGATTCTTGTTTGATTTTTTTTACCACCCATCTTTACCTCATCTGTGTAGAGAGCATATGGGCTGTTAAAAAAGCCTCATACCTAACACGCTCTCTATCAGGACAGGTACAAAGTACTTAGTTGCCTCTCATGAGTTCAAGTCAGTAGGGCCAGAAAACCCCATACCAGAGTACTAAAAGAATTGGTGACTATGACTGCTGAGCAAGCAGCAATTTTTAAAACAGTGTGGAGAATATGAGAGGTACTGTAAGACTAAGAAATGGGACAAGGAATGATCTTCAAAATAGGGAAGAAAATGAAATTGAGTTTCACTTCAATTCTTAGCAAAATTCTAGGCTATGTTTTATAGGCTATACAAAAGCTTTACCTCTATGTTTTCTGAATATTCACTTTAAGAAGAGAGTTGTAAAGCATTGGACATGTTAAACTGATTACTTAACTTTTTGGGGTATCAGTTTGCTCTCTCTAAAATGAAGGGATTGAACTATATGGCTCCTGAGTGTCCTCTGAGCTCTAAATCTATGGTACTAAGATACTATAATCTTTTTGTTGTTATTGTTTAGTTGTTTTTCAATCATGTTTGACTTTATGTGACCTCTTTAAGGTTTTCATGGCCAAGATATTGGAATGTTTGTCATTTCTTTCCCTAGCTCATTTTTTGGATGAGGAAACTGTGGCAAAAAGGGTTAAAGTGCTAACTCCAGGCCTGATGCCACCTAGCTGTCCCAAGATAGATTTTAAACCATCACAGAAATGAAAATTGATTCTATTTCAGCAGACACAAAATGGTCATTTATTGAGGGGGTCTAGTCAGACCATTAACTTCTTAGAACGAAGGTCAAAATCAACACAAAACTAGAAGAGAGAATAAAATATGAAACATGCAGGGTATGTGGCTGAGATCTGATCTGACTTTATCTATTTAATCTAGCCAATGACACTGAAATTAGGAAATAGATGAAAGAATTATCAGAATATACAGTTTTCTAAGAAAGTTCATTCTTTGTAATGAGGAGAGTAAATAAAAGAGCCTAAAAACTGTCTCAGTAAGCTCCCATTTGATCTCTGTGCCAAGAGGTGAGAAATGGCAGCTAAGCCAACATCTGTTTAGAATTGAACATATTTGTAAATTTTCATGGAAGGGGAGCAACTAGGTGTTTCAGGGGATAGAGAACAAGGCCTTAGATGAGAGGTTCTGAGTTCAAATCTGGCCTCAGACACTTCCTAGCTGTATAACTCTAGACAAGGCACTTAACCCTGTTTGCCTTAGTTTCTTCATCCATAAAATGAGCAGGGGAAGAAAATGGCAAACCATTTCAGTATTGTCCCACCCTTACCCCTCTTCTCCCTTGGAACCAAAGCACAGTATTGATTCTAAAATGGGAGGTAAAGGTTAATACAATTTTTTAAAATAGAGGACAATTGCAGAAGACAAGATGAAATAGAAACAATAGAAAGAAACATAAGTATACAGGAAACTTCAAACACCCCACTAAGTAAAATCATGCTGTGGCATTTAAGGATTAGACTGGAAGGAGGCCAACACACATATCAAAAGTGGAAAACATCAGTAAATATTTCTACATAAAAACGTTTTGTTCATTAGTAACTTCCACATTTAGACTCTGATACCAGAGTCTCAGGTTTGCTTCATTATGAAGCTGAAGCAGTGAAGCATCATGAAAGAAATTTAGCATAGTGCCAACACATAGTCAGTGCTTAATAAGTTTGTTGATTGACACTGATTAAAAGAAAAAAGACAGAAAGAGCAGCAAGACTAGATTATGTATATGCAGAAGAGGTTCAAGATGGAGGCAACATCATTTTAAGGGCAATTGAGGGATGAGTCTCAAAGTATCTGAAAGGAAGGACAATATCAAAAGGTTAGAGATTTTTTAAAATGTTCTTTGAACATTTATACATCATGGATTGGAGTTAATTTAGTGACTTTAAATAACTCCTTTTAAACTGTCAAGTTATCTGTCATATAGCTATAATTTTTGTTTTTATTTAATTTTTATGATACAGAAATGTTTTATTTTAATATAGTCAAATGCATTTATCTTGTCATAAATAAATGTCAAGGAGACTGGTGTCTTTCACTGACTATACAATTTGTTTTTGTAGAGATGGGTCACATCTTGATAATTATGTTTGAGAATATATCAAAGTGAAGGTTAAGGTGCTACAAGCTATATATGAATGTTGCATCCTTCCAATCGGCTCTTGTAGTTCCTATAAAAAGTGCTAGAGTAATTTGTTGTGTTTCTTCAAGGAGAGGAGATTTCCTTGAGTGTTTCTTTCTATGGTGCTGGAGAGGATCTGGAAGGTGCCTTTGAATAGATCAACTTTCAGAATTTGGGGTATGAAATGCTGATTGGATGCATGCTAGCCAGTCTCCAGGCTCATGCATGAATATGACTCTTCTGAAGCCTCACTTCTATTTATAATTATAGCAAGCAAAAGGAAGAAGAAGCAGAATTGGTCCTAGAGTGGAGTCATAAATTATAATCTGAAACTCCCATAGGATATAGCTTACCACACAGGAGGCCAGAGTGCAGGTATAATAATGCACCTGAAGTCAATTTAGCTAAATTTAATTTAGGGATTGCAAATGCCATATAGAACAGAGGTATTTAACATACCACCAACTGGACCCACATGAGATCCACAACACTATTAAGTGCTAATTAATAAGATTAAAACATAATCAGAAAATATTTAACAAAATAACAAAAAATATAATAAAATATGTGTGGTTAAAAATAGTCAATAGGTAGCCTGCAGGGATTTTTATATATAATTTACTTGGCCCCTTTTTCTATTTGAATTTGACCCTACTGGGTGTATAGGATAGAGAATTGGTTTCAGAATCAGGAAGATCTGAGTTTCGGACCTACTTCTGACACAGTGATTGGTCTGGGTAAGTAAGCTCTGTTAGCTGCCAAAACCCTCAGGTATTACCCTAAGACCATGATGGCGAACCCAAGGAATGTGTGAAAAAGATGGCATGCAGAGACCTCTCTGAGGGTGTTTGCACCCTCCCATGCCAGAGTTAGTTGCTACAAAGGCAAAGGGACTAAGGTGGAACTACTCCCTTCCCTCTCTCCACTGCCTCCACACCCTGAGCAGAGTGCTTGGGCCACTCTCCTCCCTTTCTCTGTCTCTTGTCTGGGGTACACAGTCTGGGGGTGGGGCAGAACATGTGGTCTCTGAAAGGTTAGCTATCACTACTCTAAGATAATCAATTTTTGAGCAGTTACTGGTCTCTATTGATAGAGGGAGTCCCTTAGTGAATGTTTTCTACAACAATGAAATCACAAATATGGCAAAAAATATATCCTGTTTTTGCAAATATGAACAAAAGGAATTATAAGAAATGTCACCCAAGCATGCTTTATCTTTTGCAGATGGGGTAGAAGTCTGGAATGCCACTGTAGAACCATGACATCTTTCTGGTAGATTATCCTTTGGTGTCCTCCCAGGTCAACACATAAATTAGATCTAATGATGTTTCCACCCATGGGCTATCTTTTGCTCTATTAAGAAATTTCTTAGACCACATCGAAGCCACTTTTATTCCCAGAACTTGGAAGGGTCTCTTGGTGATTTATAAGGACCTTCTTCTTTGAACCAAGCCTTTTACATAAGCATCTCATTGGTTGGCTCATTCACGAAATAATTTTCTCAGATCTCCTGCTTCCTTGTTTTTGGCAAAACATTCACCAAGTACATTTCTTCATTGTGTGCCCTGGGACAGAAGAATGGAATCATATAATCTGAAAAGCCAGAAGGGTTGCTGTATATTCAGCTATGGGTAAAAAACAAAAACAAAAAAATTCAATAATTAAATCTCTACAATAGAAATGACCTTATTTATGCTTCCAACTACATTAAACTTAATTACACAGTAGTGTAACTTCAAGGGAGATTTACCACATGGGGCAGGGACCTGCTTAGGAAAGTACTTATGAATAATTGATTTTATGCCAGTGCTTGCAAATGCAAATGCAAAAGCAAATGATGCCAACCTGCGGGAAACAGTTTTTGAAAAGTGCTTTTAAATTCTGAGTTGGGTGGCAAGCTACTATAGAGTCATAAAAAGGAGAGGAGGAAAAGACCTATGATGTAAGTTCAGGTTGCACATTGCTCCCTCAAGGGCACTCTCAAGTACAATTTCTACTATGGCATTAAGAGAGTCAAGTACTGCTTTCTTTAGAGGATCTTGGTACAATCTAATGAATCTTAGCTCTAAGACATTTCCCCTGAGAATTGGCCTATGCTTTCATCTGCTCCAACTCTGATCTATTGTATTACACTTAATTAGACTTACATGCAGCTCTTAGGAATTTCTCTCCCTTCTTAGGATTCTTCCTTCCCCGTCTCTGTTTAATGTGGTTGTTCAAGTGATGTTCTTAGAGATTTTTCTCAAAGGTGAAGCCCTTTGTAGTAATCCTGTTATTCCTTCAGTATTTCCTTCTCTTCTTTTCCAATTGCACAGGGATCCCTAGGTTTTGACATCCAATGGGAAATAGAGAGTGGCAGACATATGTGACAACAGGCTAGATGTACAATGGGTTAAAAACCTCATGGTGAAGGAGATGCCCGGGTAGAATTATGGCAGGATCCCTTTTCTGGGACTGGCTTCTGAATATATTTCTCCTGCTCCGCACTGAACTAGCCAGTGTGAGAAACAGCAGAAGGACTCTGCTAGTGATTATTCATTGACTAGGAAAACACCAGACTTTAGGAGTCTCAGTTCATACTTAATTCTAATTCCATGCCCAAAGATGAGGGAGGCCATAGATGGTGGAATCCACTATAGACTGGTCCTATTGGATGTATGAGCTGAACATCAATTGCAGACTGTAGTGTATTGTCTAAATTTCTTTGTACCATTATAGAAAGAATTATGATAGAGATTAAGAAATTGTGCATTTCCTAGAATTCTTGCATTTGGAATGCCTGGAAACTGCCTGGGTTGGGGAGGTGCCATCTACTACATACACCCGGATGACACATACTCTGTTCAAAGAGTAACTAAGTACACGTTGTCTGTTTCTATAGGGGAGGTGACTTTATTGTATCCAGGTCACATGACTATTGTGAAATAGTGAAAAATATGAAATGGTGAAAATAGTTCAGCCCAGTTACATATTAAAGAAAGAAGTGGAATCTTGGAGAGCGGGGGGCTCAGCATTCATTCTTATTGTTTAAGTCTCCATTAATTATACCTCCTAGACTGATGGGAAGACATAGCTGACCAGATTGTTATTTAGGAGAAGATCTGAGACTGAGGTTTCCTATTTAACAGGATCAGGATGGTGGTTTCTACTGCCATCTGGTAATTGAAGCCTCATTTACTCATTTATTTCTTGTTGCTTCATCCACCACCCTGAATTCTGTCTTAAAGGAGTTTCAGAGAGCATTTTCTTCCAAAGCATCAAAAGAAGTTAAAACTTCATTATAGTAATAGATAGAGACATAAAACACTGCTCCTTTTACATATGAATAGTTTGGTCCCTGAAAAGGGCAAAAAAGAGAATATTTTCAGAAGAAAAACCTAAAACAAGCCTGAAGAGGAACACAGACTATTGTCAGGATCAGACAGACACCTGCCCTGCAGTTTAATGTTCCAAGAGGACCTATTTGAAGACAGAGCAGTGATGCTGGAGCCAACTAGTATAGGCTAAGTCAAAACATTTTCAATATGTGCATTTATGCCTCTGCAATTGGCAAACCGAGAATTGGGGCTTCATTTATTATCTTTTTGGTAATCTAGACTTAATAAAGCAATGGAAAAATGTTAATGCAGATTAAACATTCACTAGAACATCACTGCTTAAAATGCATGATTCTTATCATTACCTAATCTGAAAACTGCTGTTAGGTATTATCACCAAACTAATTCTTATATTTTTTTGTAGCTTTCTTTCAATTACTGCTGCAGAATGGATCTCTATTTAAGCTAAAATATTGCTTTTGAAATAAAAAAGAAAATTTGAATTAGCTTGTTTAAATATACTAGATAGTAGTGTATTCATTACATGTATGTAGTGTTATACTATAAGCTTTAGTCATCCCTTTGAAGGATGAAAGAATTTAGACGTTTTGTGATTTCTTTGGTATCAGGAACTCCTGGGTAGCAAACTCCTTCTACCAATGTGTGTCAGTGCCTTCTCTGTAATTTATATTCTTGTCAATGAAATGATTTTTGCCAACAATATAAGCAGAAGCAACCTTAAAGCCAGATCCTCATGAATCTGAGGATGGGTTTCTCTCATCCAGGTCAAGTTACTTCTCATGGAGGCAAGGCTTAAATTACATAATTGTAGATCTGGGCAAAAATCAAGTCCCCGAAGTAGTTTATTTGTAAACAAAACTAACACAAGTGTCTGAGTGGGTCCTTAGGAAAATGACATTTTCCATTACCTATTTGTAGGGGCCAAAGTCAGAAACTTCATGTTTTACTCTGGCATCTTCTGTTGATTGTACAAATCTTTGGAGAGATAGGTGACATGGTGTGAGAACTGAAGTTGTAAAAATATCAAATTGAATGTTGAAGTGTCTGAAAGTGTAACACTGGAAGATGTTACTACTTGCCTTGCAGGAAAATGTGAGGGTCAATAAGATTGTCTTACAAATCCTTAGGGTTTCTTGAATGAAGGGCTTACATGAGCAGGAAGTCTTATCAAGCGTGTCTACACATTCTGCATGAAGATCAATGGGCTCGGTCTTGTAGAGGCAAACAAAAAAGCACAATATAGTATTTCTAACTCCAGAGAGCTTTTAGTGAAGGATATACTTATTTGTATTTATATGTACATATACACACATACATATGTGCTTATTTACATTCATATATGAAATAAGAATTTTGTTACATCCTATAAGTGTGTATTTTATATACATATATATCCTTTAGGAAGCTTATCATTTAGTTAAGAATATATATACAGGGCGGAGTCAAGATGGCGGCTTAGCAAGCAGCAAAAGTTCAGACCTTGTGGAAGACCCTTCCTTAACCGATACAGACTGAATGCTCCTAGGGCACCGAAATTCAAGTTGAACAACAGGACAGAAGCGGGGAACCCTCCTTCTGGACTCAAATCAAAAGGTATGCCCCCCCAAAAGCAGGAATCCGAGAATACTCAGGGCTAAGGGGAAGGCAGAGTGAAGTCCCAGGACCCCTCCCCCACAACCCAGAGGGCTGAGCCCCCAGCAGCAGTGGGAACCTCTGAGCAGGCAAAGGTGCTGGTTTGGAGGGTCTACCTTGTGAGCAGTGGGGCACCGGGCTCAGAGCATCCAGCTTGGACAGCAGGGAGGAAGCCAGGGAGAGATGGGGCCATGGCTGGGTCCCTCCATTGGGCTCCAGTCTCACTGTTGCCTCGGGGCACATCCAGACCAATCTAGTTGAACATAATTCCATCAGAACTCCTCAGAGTTTAGGGAGGCAGGCAAAGGCACTTGCAAACAGCGGAGAAGCAGCTGGAGAGAACTGGAGAGAGCCTGGGTGGCCCAGCCTTCCAGGAGTCTTCAGAGCCTCAGAGCTTCATACCACATACAGCCCAACCCAGTTGAACTCAATCCAATCAAAAGCCCCCAGAGGACAGGGAAGCTAACATTCCTCCCCTAGAGACTGTACCAAGAGATCTGACAAAGCTCCAAGAGGGGAGACTGACAGCCCCAAAACGAAAACAAAATGAGAGGAGCAAGAGCACAGCCAAATACGGGGAGCAAAGAAGGGGTAAACTTGAGCAAACAACAGAAAAAGAAGAAAGAAATTACAATAGACAGCTTTTGCACAGGTAATGAGCAAAGAGCAAATGAAACAGAGGGGGAGGGATCAGCAAAGGAAAAATCAGAAATCCCAGCAAATTGGATACAGGTTTTGGAAGAACTCAAAATGCAATTCAAAACACAATTAAGAGAAGCTGAAGACAATTGGGAAAAGAACTTAAAAACTAAGACAAGTCATCTGGAAACAGAAAATAATGTCTTGAAAGCCAAAATCAACCAGCTGGAAAATGAGGCAAAGGAGATGAAAGATGAGGCAAAGCAGATGAAAGATGAGGTGAAGAAGATAAAAGATGACCTCCAAAGAAAATCTGACCAAAAGGAAAAGGACGACCAAAAAACTAAGGATGAAATCCAGTCTTTAAGAACCAGAATACAACAACTAGAATCATGTGACCTCACAAGGCAGCAGGACACTATAAAACAAAACCAAAAGAATGAAAAAATTGAGGAAAATATGAAGCATCTCATTCACAAAACAGAGGATTTAGAAAATTGTTCGAGGAGAGACAATTTAAGAATTATTGGCCTACCAGAAGACCATGACAAAAGAAAAAGCCTGGGCATTATATTACAGGAAATTATTAAAGAAAACTGCCCCGAAATCCTTGAACAAGAGGGAAAAGTGGAGATTGATAGAATCCACAGATCACCTCCTATACTTAATCCCCAACTGACAACACCCAGGAATGTTATAACCAAATTCAAGAACTATCAGACCAAAGAAAAGATATTACAAGATGCCAAGAAGTCATTCAGATACCAAGGAACCACAGTGAAGATAACTCAGAATCTGGCTGCATCCACACTGAAAAAAAGAAAGGCATGGAATACGATATTCCAGAAAGCAAGGGAACTAGGTCTACAACCAAGAATCAACTACCCAGCAAAATTGACTATATTCTTTCAGGGGAAAGTATGGTCATTCAACAAAATAGAAGAATTTCAAGAATTTGTAAAGAAAAGATCAGACCTGAACAGAAAATTTGATGTACAAGCACAGAACTCAAGAGAATCATCAAAAGGTAATTAAAAAAGAGGGGATAAAAGAAAAACAAAAAAAAATTAAGAGACTTAATAAGTTAAAATGATATGTATCCCTATAAGAAAAGAGGTCATTGGTAACTCTTAAAAACTGTTTTAAAAACTGGGCAGCAAAAAGAAGTATACTTAGAGGGAACAGTGACAAACTGTATAGAATGAAAGGACAAGACATAAATAGGTATATAGATATATGCATGCAAAAATACATGCGCATGAGTATGCATATATATATATATATATAACTAGAGCTTAAAAATAGCTTAATATTAAAAGAAATGGGAAAAGAAAGAAATGGGGGTAAATTTATATGTCCTAAAGAAGCTCATGGTGGGAGGGGGGAGAACATCAATACAATGGAAGGGTAAAGAGGTCGGAGACAGGAAATACTCAACTTTTACTTGCTTTGAAAGTGACTCAAAGAGGGAAAAACAATCCAATCCATTGGGGGCAGAGAATAGATTTGCACCCTATAGGGGAGTAGAAGGGTAACAAATGGTCTGGTGAGGAGGGAAGCAGTACAAGAGAGGGAGGGAGCAGGGGGTTAATTTTGGAAAGACTACAGGGAAAATAAGGGGGGGGATAAATAAGGAGGGGGGTAGAAAGGGAAGTAAAATAAGGGTGGGAACAAGGGGGACTATTCAAAATCAAACATTGGTGTAGAAGGAAATAGTAAAAGAAGAAAAGGCAGGAAAAGGAGCAGAAATCAAAATGCTGGGAAATACACAGCTAGTAATAATAACTCTGAATGTGAATGGAATGAACTCACCCATAAAATGCAAGCAAATAGCAGAGTTGATTAGAGTCCAAAACCCTACCATATGCTGTCTACAAGAAACACATATGAGAAAGGTAGATACACATAGGGTGAAAGTAAGAGGGTGGAGCCAAATCTATTAGGCATCAACTGACAAAAAGAAGGCAGGAGTCTCAATCATGATATCCGACAAAGCCAAAATAAAAATATATCTAGTTAAAAGAGATAGGGAAGGTAATTACATCCTGATAAAAGGCAGTATAGACAGTGAGGAAATATCTGTACTCAATATGTATGCACCAAATGGCATAGCATCCAAATTTCTAAAGGAGAAACTAGAGGAGCTCAAGGGCGAAATAGATAGAAAAACTACACTAGTGGGAGACCTGAACCTTCCTCTATCCGAACTAGATAAATCAAACCAAAAAATAAATAAGAAAGAGGTAAGAGAAGTGAATAAAATCTTAGAAAAATTAGAGTTAGTAGACATGTGGAGGAAAATAAATAGGGACAAAAAGGAATATACCTTCTTTTCAGCAGTACAAGGCACATTCACAAAAATTGACCATGTATTAGGGCATAAAAACATTGCAAACAAGTGCAAAAGAGCAGAAATAATAAATGCAACTTTCTCAGATCACAATGCAATGAAAATAATAATTAGTAAGGGAACATGGAGAGGTAAATAGAAAATTAATTGGAAATTAAACAATACGATTCTCCAAAACCAGTTAATTAAAAAACAGATCATAGAAACAATTAATAACTTCATTGAAGAAAATGGCAATGATGAGACATCCTTTCAAAACCTTTGGGATGCAGCCAAAGCAGTACTCAGGGGGAAATTTATATCCTTGAGTTCATATATTAACAAAGTAAGAAGGGCAGAGGTCAATGAATTGGGCATGCAAATTAAAAAATTAGAAAGTGAACAAATTAAAAATCCTCAGATGAAGACTAAATTAGATATCCTAAAATTCAAAGGAGAAATTAATAAAATTGAAAGTCAAAGAACTATTGATTTAATAAATAAGACTAGAAGCTGGTACTTTGAAAAACAAATAAAATAGACAAAGTCCTAGTCAGTCTAATTAAAAAAAGGAAAGAAATAAACCAAATTGACAGTATCCAAGATGAAAGGAGACCTCACCTCTAATGAAGAGGAAATTAAGACAATCATTAAAAACTACTATGCCCAATTATATGGCAACAAATATGGCAATCTAGGTGATATGGATGAATACTTACAAAAATATAAATTGCCTAGACTAAAAGAGGAAGAAATAAATTACCTTAACAACCCCATTTCAGGAAAAGAAATTGAACAAGCCATCAAAGAACTCCCTAAGAAAAAATCCCTATGTCCATATGGATTCACAAATGAATTATATCAAACATTCAAAGAACAAATAATCCCAATATTAAACAAACTATTTGACAGAATAGGCCAAGAAGGAGTTCTACCAAATTCATTCTATGACACAAACATGGTACTGATCCCAAAGCTAGGCAGGTCAAAAACAGAGAAAGAAAACTATAAGCCAATCTCCCTAATGAATATAGAGGCAAAAATCTTAAATAGGATACTAGCAAAAAGGCTCCAGCAAAAAAGGATGACCAAAGGGTCATCCACTATGAACAGGCAGGATTCATACCAGGAACGCAAGGATTGTTCAATATTAGGAAAACCATCCACATAATTGACCATATTAACAAGCAAACTGACAAAAATCACATGATTATCTCAATAGAAGCAGAAAAAAGCCTTTGATAAAATACAACACCCATTCCTATTGAAGACACTAGAAAGTATAGGAATAGAAGGGCCTTTCCTAAAAATAATAAACAGCATATACCTAAAACCATCAGCAAACATCATCTGCAATGGGGATAAACTAGAAACCTTTCCAATAAGATCAGGAGTAAAACTAGGATGCCCATTATCACCTCTATTATTTAACATTGTACTAGAAACACTAGTAGTAGCAATTAGAGAAGAAAAAGAAATTAAAGGTATTAAAATTGGCAATGAGGAGACCAAGCTATCACTCTTTGCAGACGATATGATGGTTTACTTAAGGAATCCTAGAGAATCAACCAAAAAGCTAGTCAAAATAATTAACAACTTTAACAAAGTTGCAGGATACAAAATAAACCTGCATAAGTCATCAGCATTTCTATATATCTCTAACCCACTTCAGCAGAAAGAATTAGAAAGCGAAATACCATTTAAAATCACCCTAGACAATATAAAATACTTAGGAATCTATCTGCCGAGACAAACACAGGAACTATATGAACACAACTACAAAACACTCTCCACAAAATTAAAACTAGATCTAAACAATTGGAAAAAACATTGATTGCTCATGGGTGGGATGAGCTAACATAATAAAAATGACAATCCTACCCAAATTAATTTACTTATTTAGTGCCATACCCATTGAACTACCAAAAAACTTCTTTACTGAATTAGAAAAAACCATAACTAAGTTCATTTGGAAGAACAAAAGATCAAGGATATCCAGGGAAATCATGAAAAAAAAATGCAAAGGAAGGAGGACTTGCAGTCCCATATCTCAAACTATACTATAAAGCAGTGGTTATCAAAACAATTTGGTACTGGCTAAGAGACAGAAAGGAGGATCAGTGGAATAGACTTGGCATAAATGATCTAAGCAAGACAGCTTATGACAAACCCAAAGACCCCAGCTTTTGGGACAAAAATCCAGTATTTGATAAAGATTTCTGGGAAAATTGGAAGACAGTGTGGGAGAGATTAGGTTTGGATCAACACCTCACACCCTACACTAAGATAAATTCAGAATGGGTGAATGACTTGAACATAAAGAAGGCAACTATAAGTAAATTAGGTGAACACAGAATAGTATACCTGTCAGACCTTTGGGAAGGGAAAGATTTTAAAACCAAGCAAGACTTAGAAAGTGTCACAAAATGTAAAATAAATAATTTTGACTACATCAAATTAAAAAGTTTTTGTACAAACAAAACCAATGTAACTAAAATCAGAAGGGTAGCAACAAATTGGGAAACAATCTTCATAAAAACCTCTGACAAAGGTTTAATTACTCAAATTTACAAAGAGCTAAATCAATTGTACAAAAAATCAAGCCATTCTCCAATTGATAAATGGGCAAGGGACACGAACAGGCAGTTCTCAGCCAAAAAAATCAAAACTATTAATAAGCACATGAAAAAGTGTTCTACATCTCTTATAATCAGAGAGATGCAAATCAAAACAACTCTGAGGTATCACCTCACAACTAGCAGATTGGCTAACATAACAGTTATGGAAAGTAATGAATGCTGGAGGGGATGTGGCAAAGTAGGGACACTAATTCATTGCTGGTGGAGTTGTGAATTGATCCAACCATTCTGGAGGACAATTTGGAACTATGCCCAAAGGGCAATAAAAGACTGTCTGCCCTTTGATCCAGCCATAGCACTGCTGGGTTTGTACCCCAAAGAAATAATAAGGAAAAAGACTTATACAAGAATATTCATAGCTGCACTCTTTGTGGTGGCCAAAAATTGGAAAACGAGGGGATGCCCTTCAATTGGGGAATGGCTGAACAAATTGTGGTATATGTTGGTGATGGAATACTATTGTGCTAAAAGGAATAATAAAGTGGAGGAATTCCATGGAGACTGGAACAGCCTCCAGGAAGTGATGCAGAGCAAAAGGAACAGAACCAAGAAAATATTGTACACAGAGACTGATACACTGTGGTACAATCGAAGGTAATGGACTTCTCTATTAGTGGCAATGCAATGTCCCTGAACAATCTGTAGGGATCTAAAAAACACTATCCACAAGCAGACGATAAATTGTGGGAGTAAAAACACTGATGAAAAGCAACTGCTTGACTACAGGGGTGGAGGGGATATGACTGAGGAGAGACTCTGAATGAACACTCTAATGCAAATACCAACAACATGGAAATGGATTTGAATCAAGAACACATGTGATACTCAGTGGAATCACGCGTGGGCTATGGGAGAGGTGGTGGGAGGGTGGGGAGGGAAGAAAAGAAAATGATCTATGTTTCCAATGAATAATGTTTGGAAATGACCAAATTAAAAAAAAAAATAAAGCAACTATGGAAATAGAAAAAAAAGAATATATATACATATATACCTATTGGTAGTAGTATATATGCAGATGTGCATGTGTATCTATAATACTATTTGTAAAGAAATAGTAGAAACATGTTTTGAAAGTAAAATACTAATATTAGATTTAGATCTAACCACTAAATGATTGTACCAGGTTAGGTTTATGGTCTGATGAGGCACATTTAAGTGCCCACGGTTCATAGTACACTTATTTAACATGATTGGCTTTGAGGAAAACAGGGAGGAATTGGATCAATGTAGAGGAGATGGCATAGCATTTCATGTGGGAGTAATCTTGTTCAAAAAGGCTGTGAGATGGGAAAATATAAGACATTTTTGGTCGTTAGTTAATAGATTCACTTAATGGAGATAGAGGTTTTTGAGAGAGGGGAATAAGAGATAACAATTTATAATCAATTATTAAGAAATCTTAGCTCTTATCTTACTTTAACAACCTAAACTATAAATATAACTCCTAAATACACTGTGATATAGTATATATAGAGCTGATGATGGAGCCAGGAAAACCACTGCAAGGTCATCCTCTAATACATAGTGACTTTGCCATCCTGGGCAAGTTACTTAACCTCTTTGTAACTTAGGCAACCCTAATCTTTTAAGTATAGAACAGGTGCCTATATATACTCTGATGGAAGATGTTTCCAGGCACTTCTTACACTAATGGAAGCACAGATCAGTTAAAAAAATGCTTAATAAATAATAGTGACACAAGACCTTTGATTTATCAGTTCTCAGATCATAAAATAACATAAAATGTGGTTTCAATTATTACAAAAAACCTCTTATTTTAGACATAATTGTAGTATTGTAGATTTAGACCTAGAAGAGATCTTAGACATCATAGAGTCCAGATTCCTTATTTTTTAAAAAAGGAAACCAAGTTCCAGGGAGTGACTTGTCCAGTCACCTAAAATGGAAGATCTGGCATTTAAACCTAAGATGTAAGACTCTACTTTCTCTTTTTCAGGATTAGTTGCTCAAAGCGGTGGATTGCTCAATGTACTTATCCTGCACACCCATATCATATGAGATTACAATGCAATGGTGGTCCTCTTCCCACCTTATAAATTGTAAATTCGGCTGTAGCCTTCTCTAATGCCTTCCCTTCTTTGTCTACCCATTTCATTTTACTAAAAACATGTTGGCTAACTGTTGGAACAATTCACCATTATTAACTAATCTTTTCTACTCAAGGTTCCTTCCTCTCACATTCTTTCTGTCTATGGGTGCTCACTGTAATCTAGCTTTCTTGTGAAGACATCAGATCTTTTGCTCCTTCTCTCATATCTGATACATAGGGTCAAGAGAAGGTGCTAGCAAACATCTTGTTTTCCTTGTTATCTTTAGAACCTTCATCTGCTGTCATCATTTCTTGACTCTCCTTTCAAGTTCTTTCCACCTTGCCCAGATCCTTGTTGTTTTCACCGTTCTATTTCCAGGTCACAACCCTGTCTCCAGTAAATTCAAGATGTTGTTCCGATGATAATAGATGATATTGGAGGATATATTTGGTGGATAAATGATAACTAATGGATCAGATAGTTATCTTCTTTTGCCTACCCTCCTCCCTTTTATACCTCCCTTCCTCCGTCTTCCAATCTCACTTCCTCCCCTCTTCTTCCCTTCAGTTTCCCCTTCCCCTTTCTTCTTCAGCCTCCTTCTAAGTCACTCAAGGTGAGCTATGATGTTTCAGAGGAAATACTCTTTCCTTTATCTCAAGTAAGGGTTTACTGGGGAAAACAGGAAAGATAGAGGATGAAGATAAGAGGGATAGAGTTTTCCCTATTATCTACAGTGAGTCTTAGGTTGGAGGATATTGAGAGAAAATGGCAATTCAGTCACTAGCATGAAACAGAGCAAGTCAGAGAGGGAGATATATGGACTATTGTCCTTCTTCTGTCTTCAAATCAGCCAGGCCACCTCCAACTTGATTACCCCAAGTCCCAGAGATAGACCCAGCTTCTTCCTTCAAAGTCACCACCATTAGCCCAAAGCCCAGAAAAAGCAAGCAGTTGGCTCTTGCCTTCAACTGTTTCCTGGTAACATTCCAAAAGGAATTTCCTTTGATAGACAACTGATCAATCTCCATCTTCTTGACTTGCTTCTTGTTCTTTTACATGCCTTATAATTTCTCTCCTCCACATCTTCTCAATCGCTGGTCATTTCTTTACTTTGGCTATTCTGTTCCTCAGACTCCTCAAATCCATTACTATCTCCAGGCTACTTGAACCATGCATATTGCTTACAAAATGATAATATGTAGCTGTGTTTGCAAACCTATGTCATGTGTGCCGGAGGGGGCTGCTCTCTTCTCACATGACCTGACTCAGCAGCCCAATGGGAGCACTTCCTCCCTCCTCTGTCTGGGGTAAAGCAGGAGGGCTCCCATGCAGCATGATGGTTGCAATTTTGGCACTTGGTCTCTTAAGTATTCACCATCACTGATACATAGAGATAAGATATGTGAAGAAGTTATTCATCATTCTCCCTACTTAGGTCAATTGAATTTATCCCAGGTGCTGTGATTCTTGGTTAAGGCTCTGGAGGAGTAATGAAAGTTTAATGCATCTCTGGCTTCTACTGGTAGACATTAGAGGATGTGTTGTTGACAAGCATAATATTTGAACTGGACTTAAAATGAAAAATAGAATTTCTGTAAGTTGAGATAAATGGAATGCATTCTAGATATAGATAATGGTATGAGAAAAGGTAGAAGAATAGGAATATGTTCCATGTATGATGTGGTAATTAGAAAGGTGTGTTAAAACCGAAAGGTTATTAAATAGCAGGCATTGGACTTTATGTGCTAGGTAATGAGTAGTCATTGAAAAGTTTTGCACAATATAAGGTCAGAACCAAGCATTAGGAGGATAAAGTTGATGACTGTGTAAATTAAATCAGAGTTAAGGTTAGATTAGAATTGGATAATCTGATTAGACTATTGTTGCAAAATTGTTAAAAAATGATGAGACCTGAATCCAGATAATAATAGCTAACATTTATATAGCACCTCACAAGTATTATCTCTGATCTTCATAACCCTGGGAGGAAGGGGCAAATATTTTCCTCCATTTACAAGTAAGAAACTGTAATAAGAATATGAAGTAGGATTTTAAATCATGTCTTCCTTACTAATCAAGTCCAGTGTTATATTAACTACATCAAACTCATGTGACTGGAGAGAAGGGGAAGAATGTGAGGGATGTTGTGTTACAGCTCCTGGCACATAGTATGCATTTAAAAATGTTTATTGATTTGTTGACTGATATCAATAATACATGGCAACTGAATAGATATGGGGAATGAGAAAAGTGTAAGATGGAGTTCCTAGAAGTCAGTGATAGGAAGAAGGATAAATTTAGGAGGAATGAAATGTAGAGATAAGCCAGAAGGATAGAGAGTTGTGATGAGAGAGAAAAATTTCACACCTCTGATTACAGAAGTTTCAGAATATTTAAAGGCTATGACTATTCCTATGTGTGGCCTGGAAGGTACAGGTTATGGGAAGTTGATGAGATAGGATGACAAAGTATCTGATTGGTCATCAGTGTGTCCACTGAAATTCCTGAGTATGGGGACAAGTATCTGAAATGAGGTGGAGGAAGACTGTAAGGTAGGTACTGGCATCCTTAAGAAATGAGAAATGCCTGGGGTGTGTGGAGATGACAAGAAGAATCTCAGCCAGGTGACAAAGAAGGATAGAATGATCTAAAGGAGGGATGTTCTCTTGGTGGAGATGACAGAGGGAGGATCTGGAAGGAGCAATGAGGAGCAAGCAGTTTGCCTTCTCTTCCTGGTTTGTTTTGTATGGACTGTGGTGAGGAGAAAAGAGAGAAAACTCACTTGGTAAAAAGGATTGCTAGGAATTTATTGTCATTTGGAGAAAGACCAGTTTCCATAAATACAAAATATTGAAAGAATATGATAGGAAAATTTTTCCTCCTCTCCTCTCCTGTCCTCTCCTGTCCTCTCCTGTCCTCTCCTGTCCTCTCCTGTCCTGTCCTGTCCTGTCCTGTCCTGTCCTGTCCTGTCCTGTCCTGTCCTCTCCTCTCCTCTCCTCTCCTCTCCTCTCCTCTCCTCTCCTCTCTCCTTTCCAGTAATATTTTATTATATTTTTAGAACTTATTTTCTTGAGAGAGATCATAGGCTTTAGAGCTAGAAGGAATAAAAAAAGTGGATTGCAAATGCCACAGTTGTAAAAGGAGAGTAGGGAGCAGAATAGGAAGCCTCTTGAGGTTCATGAAACTGAGGTGAATGAGACTTGGGAGCTTTCAGATATATGATTTAGCCTCTTTTCATTTACTATCAAGTTAAATTCCTTCTCCCCCATAGACTTTCTCTTTTAACAAATGTATGGATTTAGCCAACAAGTCCCCTCTCTCCCCCAGATTTTTTTTTGGATAACAGATTTTTATAAGGATATATTTATACATATGTAAAAAGGAAATGTTTACAACCAAAACATCTGTCTTGGTACCATCTACTGTCTCATTGTCTGACATTTTCTGCATGACAACTTTTTTATTTTCTTTTTTCTTTCTTTACATTTCCAAAATTATCAAAAGGAAATTAATATAAAGGGGAAAAAGCTTCTGCCTCAATTACCAATTATACCTACATTTAGTTCTGCACTTATATTGTTTTCTTCTTGGGTTTCTTTATAGCTTGCTTTTCTTTCACATTTTGCTAACTTGAGAATTTTATTCTCTCTTAACTTTGTATCCTCAGTGGCCCTGGTCAGCCATTGTATTAAATTCTACTTCATGTCAACTTCACTTGTCAAACACTTATAATTCCCACTGCTCCTTAATCCCTCAAGTCTTGCTGCAAAAATAAATTGTAATCTCTCCATTTTCACCAACCCTGTCCAACAAAGCTCATAGAGATTACATCTGTATGGGAGCCCTCACCTTCTGGTCTCCTGAGTTCATGGCTCACTATGACCTGAAACCTTTGCAAGAGAAGATTAAGTTCTTTAGAGTCTGTTTATTCTCTGAATTCTACTGTTTCCTTTTTTGAGTAATTTCCCCACATTTTGCATTTCACTTTACATAATACATTTGAACTTATGCTGTGTGATCCTAATGTCTAGGAGAAG
Organism: Monodelphis domestica; assembly: GCF_027887165.1. Taxonomy (NCBI): domain Eukaryota; kingdom Metazoa; phylum Chordata; class Mammalia; order Didelphimorphia; family Didelphidae; genus Monodelphis; species Monodelphis domestica. The sequence continues at coordinate 322,820,524 of NC_077230.1, read as the reverse complement.
TGGTTAAGCAGGTATCTCTGCAATTAGAAAAATGGAAGTAATCTAGTACAGAAAAATTAAGTTCCTTATGACAAAGAATTAGAGTGACAAAATCACTGTGCCAGCCAGGATTGACAATTGCTTTCTAATAGTGCAACAGATTCTTTGATTAGAGTAAAAAGAAACTGCAATACTATAGTTTACTCATTTTATAGATGAGGAACCAGCCAACTGCTTCATTTTACAGAAAGCCATATAAATACAGAACTAATTGAAGATTTCTCATACAAAATAATACCTTACAAGAGTGAATCTCCAAAGTGTGTTTCCAGACAGCATAAAAGATCATTCACGGGGAATTGGGAAAAAAGTATTTAAACTATTATTTTTTAATAAATAATGAACAAAATTATTTTTTCAGTCCTTTTAAGAAATCATGTTTGATTCTTCATGACCTCATTTAGAGTTTCCTTGGCAGAGACACCTGGAGTGGTTTGCCATGTCCTTTTCCAGCTCATTTTACAGATAAGAAATTGAGGCAAACAGGGTTAAGTGACTTTACCAGGGTCCTATATCTGTATTGCAGGCCAGATTTTAACTTGGGAAGATGTCTTTCTGCCTCCAGGCTTGGAACTCTATGTACTGTACCACTTATATGCCTACTACCTAAACATAAGAAATTACACTTTTTTAATATTTAATAAATAGATTGATATTGTTGCTCTAACTTGGTACATCAATCAAATGATCACTTGTGAGTTATGTATTCTGAGGGAAGAGAAGTTGGCCTACAGTACTGATGAATGAGAGTTCATTTGCTTTCAATTTATTGAAATGTAATGTGGTTTACAAGTAATGTGCCCAGTTAAGTGAGTTTATAGATTATGCTATCTAATATGATATAATAATAATATAAAATCTCTCAAAATGGCAAGTGACTTCAAAATATTTTTTCCCAAGAAACTTGGATTAATAAAAATACTAATAATGCAAGCATAAGTGAATAATTAAAAAAATGCAGAATGGAGACTTTCCCTACTCTTTTTTTAAAGTCCTTACCTTCCGTCTTAGAATCAATACTTTGTATTGGTTCCAAGGCAGAAGAGTAGTAAGGGCTAGGCAATGGGGGGGGGGGGGTGTTAAGTGACTTGCCCAGGGTCACACAGCTAGGAAGTGTCTGAGGCCAGATTTGAACCTAGGACCTCCATCTCTAGACCTGGTTCTCAGTCCACTGAGCCACTAACTGCCCCCCCCCCCCAACATAAGTTCTTTGTTAAGTATATTAAAAGGTAAAAAGAATGGTGATCTAATAAGATTTGACAAGGACAACAAAAGTTAAAAATCATCAAAACTGTTTTAAATATGGATTTATATCCATTATTACTACAAGTCAAGACAAGGCAAAGGACACATATTAATTGCTCACTTTGTGCCAAGCAGTGGAGATACAAATACAGGAAGAAAGACAATCTTTACCCTCAAGGGGCTTCCATTTGTGAAGAGAGAATTGGACGCTCTTAGTTTTTAGTTTGTTTTTTTTAAACTAATTTGTTTTAGTCAATTTAGAACATTATTTCTTGATTACAAGAATCACATTATTTCCCTCCATCCCCCCAACTTTACCACAGCCAATGCGCAATTTCATTGGGTATTACATGTGTGTCCTTGATTAGAACCTATTTCCATGTTGTTGGTGTTTGCATTAGGATGTTCATTTAGTCTCTACCTCTCCAGCCATTTCCCCTCGACCCATGTAATCAAGCAGTTGTTTTTCTTCTGTGTTTCTACTCCCACAGTTTTTCCTCTGAATGTGGATAGTGTTATTTCTCATAGACCCCTCCAAGTTGTTCAGGGTTACTGCATTGCCACTAATGGAGAAGTCCATTACATTCGATTGTACCACACTGTATCAGTCAGAACATGTGTACAATGTTCCCCTGGTTCAGCTCCTTCCATTCTGCATCAATTCCTGGAAGTCATTCCAGTTCTTATGGAATTTCTCCAGTTTATCATTCCTTTGAGAGTAATAGTATTGCATCACCAACATATACCACAATAGGTTCAGCCATTCCCCAATTGAAGGGCATCCCCTCATTTTCCAATTTTTTGCCACAAAGAGCACATCTATGAATATTCTTGTACATGTCTTTTTCCTTATTATCTCTTTGGGGTACAAGCCCAGTAGTGCTATGGCTGGATCAAAGGGCAGACAGTCTTTTAGCGTGCTTTGGGCATAGCCCCAAATTTCCCCCCTCAGGATGGTTGGATCAATTCACAACTCCACCAGCAATGCATTAATGCCCTGACTTTGCCACATCCCCTCCAGCATTCATTACTTTCCTTTGCTGTCATGTTAGCCAATCTACTAGGTGTGAGATGATACCTCAGAGTTGTTTTTGATGTGCATCTCTCTGATTATAAGAGATTTAGAACACTTTTTCATGTGCTTATTAATAGTTTTGATTTCTTTAAGTGAAAATTGCCTATTCATGTTCCTTGCTCATTTATCAATTGGAGAATGGCTTGGTTTTTTTCTATAATTGTTTTAGCTCTTTATAAATTGAGTAATTAGACCTTTGTCAGAGGTTTTTGTTATTATGATTATTTCCCAATTTGTTGCTTCCCTTCTAATATTGGATGCATTAGTTTTGTTTGTACAAAACCTTTTTAATTTGATATAATCAAAATTATTGATTTTACATTTTGTGATTTTTTTTCTAGCTCTTGCTTGATTTTAAAGTCTTTCCTTTACCAAAGATCTGACATGTATACTATTCTGTGTTCACCTAATTTGCTTACAGTTTCCTTCTTTATATTCAAGTCATTCACTCATTCTGAGTTTCTCTTGGTGTAGGGTGTGAGATGTTGATCCAAACCTAATCTTTCCCATACTGTTTATCAAATAGTGGGTTTTGGTCCCAAAAGCTTTGGGTATATCATAGACTGTCTTGTTGAGGTCACTTACCCCAAGTCTGTTCCACTGATCCTCCTTTCTGTCTCTTAGCCAGTACCAAATTGTTTTGATGACCACTGCTTTATAGTATAGTTGGAGATCTGGGAATGCAAGTCCTCCTTCCTTCACATTTTTTTTTCATGATTTCCCTGGATATCCTTGATCTTTTGTTCTTCCAAATGAACTTAGTTATGGTTTTTTCTAATTCAGTAAAGAAGTTTTTTGGTAGTTCAATGGGTATGGCACTAAATAAGTAAATTAATTTGGGTAGGGTTGTCATTTTTATTATGTTAGTTAATCCTACCCATGAGCAAATGATGTTTTTCCAATTATTTAGATCTAGTTTTAATTTTGTGGAGAGTGTTTTGTAGTTGTGTTCATATAGTTCCTGTGTTTTTCTCGGCAGGTAGATTTCTAAGTATTTTATATTGTCTAAGGTGATTTTGAATGGAATTTCTCTTTCTAATTCCTGCTACTGAGATGTGTTGGAGATATATAGAAATGCTGATGACTTATGTGTTTCACTTTGTATCCTGCAACTTTGCTAAAGTTGTTGATTATTTCCACTAGCTTTTTAGTTGATTCTCTAGGATTGTTTAAGTAGACCATCATATCATCTGCAAAGAGTGATAGCTTGGTCTCTTGATTGCCAATTTTAATACCTTTGGTTTCTTTTTCTTCTCTAATTGCTACTGCTAGGGTTTCTAGTACAATGTTAAATAATAGAGGTGATAATGGGCATCCTTGTTTCACTCCTGATCTTATTGGGAAGGCTTCTAGTTTGTCCCCGTTGCAGATGATGTTTGCTGATGGTTTTTAGATATATACTGTTTATTATTTTTAGGAAAGGCCCTTCTAATCCTATGCTTTCTAGTGTTTTCAATAGGAATGAGTGTTGTATTTAGTCAAAGGCTTTTTCTGCATCTATTGAGATAATCATGTGATTTTTGTTGGTTTGCTTGTTAATATAGTCAATTATGTGGATGGTTTTCCTAATATTGAACCATCCTTGCATTTGTGGTATGATTCCTACCTGGTCATAGTGAATAACCCTTGTGATGACTTGCTGAGTCTTTTTGCTGGTATCCTATTTAAGATTTTTGCATCTGTATTGATTTAGGAGATTGGTCTATAATTTTCTTTCTCCATTTTTTACTTGCCTGGCTTTGGAATAAATACCATATTTGTGTTGTAAAAGGAATTTGGTAGAACTCCTTCACTTATTCTGTGAAATAGTTTGTATAATATTGGGATTAGTTGTTCTTTGAATGTTTGATATAATTCATTTGTGAATCCATATGGACATGGGGATTTTTTTCTTAGGGAGTTCTTTGATGGCTTGTTAAATTTCTTTTTCTGATATGGGGTTGTTTATGTATTCTATTTCTTCCTCTGTTAGTCTAGGCAATATAATATTGCCTAGATGAATGTAAATATTCATCCATATCACTTGGATTGCCATATTTATTGCCATATAATTGAGCATAGTAATTTTTAATGATTGCCTTTATTTCCTCTTCATTAGAGATGAGTTCTCCCTTTTCTTCTTGTTTTTCTATCAATTTGTTTTTCTTCTTTCCTTTCTTTAATTCAATTGACCAGTAATTTGTCTATTTTATTTGTTTTTTCAAAGTACCAGCTTCTAGTCTTATTTATTAAATTAATAGTTCTTTGACTTTCAATTTTTAAAATTTCTCCTTTGATTTTTAGGATCTCTAATTTAGTCTTCATCTGAGGATTTTTAATTTGTTCACTTTCTAGTTTTTATATTTGCATGCCTAATTCATTGAGCTTTGCCCTCTCTAATTTGTTAATATATGAACTCAAGGATATGAATTCCCCCCCCCCTCCCCCAGTACTGCTTTGGATGCATCCAATAGATTTTGAAAGGATGTCTCATCATTGCCATTTTCTTCAATGAAGTTATTAATTGTTTCTATGATCTGTTCTTTAACTGATTTTGGAGAATTTTATTGTTTAATTTCCAATTAATTTTTGATTTACCTCTCCATGTACCCTTACTAATTATTATTTTCATTGCATTGTGATCTGAGAAGGTTGCATTTATCATTTCTGCTCTATTGCACCTGTTTGTAGTGTTTTTATGCCCTAGTACATGGCCAATCTGTGTGAATGTACCTTGTGCTACTGAAAAGAAGATATATTCCTTTTTGTCCCTATTTATTTTTCTCCACATATCTACTAACTCTAATTTTTCCAAGATTTCATTTATGTCTCTTACCTCTTTCTTATTTATTTTTTGGTTTGATTTATCTAGTTTGGATAGAGGAAGGTTCAGGTCTCCCACTAGTATAGTTTTTCTATCTATTTCATCCTTGAGCACTAGTTTCTCTTTTAGAAATTTGGATGCTATGCCATTTGGTGCATACATATTGAGTACTGATATTTCCTCATTGTCTATACTGCCTTTTATCAGGATGTAATTACCTTCCCTATCTCTTTTAACTAGATCTATTTTTACTTTGGCTTTGTCAGATATCATGATTGGGACTCCTGCCTTCTTTTTATCAGTTGATGCCCAATAGATTTGGCTCCATCCTCTTACTTTTACCCTAGGCATGTCTACCTTCCTCATGTGTGTTTCTTTTAGACAGTATATGCTAGGGTTTTGGATTCTAGTCTGCTCTGCTATTCACTTGTGTTTTATGTGTGAGTTTATTCCATTCACATTCAGAGTTATGATTACCAGCTGTGTATTTCTTAGTTTATTTTTAATGTGTAATTAATCAGCAAACTTTAATTTAATCAAATCAAGAACTCAAAGTACCCCTACCTAGTACCTAGCTAACCATTAATTAAGAGAGCTCTGTGAAGATTGGATTTATCTATTTCCTCACTGTATTAATGAAGGTTCTTAGCTTTTCCTTCATTGGGAAGATTAAATTGTAACCCCCTGTCTGTTTTTAGCTTTTAATCCCCAAAAGTGTTAAATCAGTATTTAAAGTAGATCTACCCATTTTAACTACAAAAAGATGTTAACTAACCACAGAAAGGTGTTAACTAACCAAAAAGGTGGGACACTCATTTCATACATTGGGTGGGCTGTCCTGGAGAGGAGCATCTGCTGTGATTGGTAGATGTCAAAATTAAGGGGACGTGACATAAGAAAAAAAATTTCAGTCAGTCATTTGGGTTTGGATTGGAGGAACAGTCACTTGGGTTCAGAGTGAAGACAGTTGGCTGTGGAACTTGACCCCTGGAGGAGTTTGTGCAGGAGACCTCAGACTGCTTTCCTTTTAGAAGGTCACCATGGTGAATGAAAAGGCTGACTTGTTTCCTTGCCCTTTCTTGAGATTTGAACCTCAGAGAAAGGCCCAATTGTCTTGAGACTCCTTTCCCCTAACTGATGCCTTAGAATTTCTCTCTGGCTCAGAGGAAGTTGGAGCTTTCTCCTTCTCTTTCTACCCTTTTCTCTCTTCCTTAATATTTTCCCTCTATTGTAAAAATAAACTACCATAATTCCATTTAGTTGAGTAATTCATTTTGTGATTTAGAAATTAAATCCCTGGTGGCCACCAATTAAATAGTTCAGTCCATAATATAAATTTAACAGCTCACAAGTAATTTACTAGTTCACACCCCCAAAGGCCACAAGCACTGCCAGGCAGTGCTAGGAAAATTGGGAGACTGTGAGTGGTTCCTGTGAAGAGGGAGAGAGGCAGGAAGTAACATGAAACAAGGACTATAAATGGCAGGACCAAAGGACAAGATTCACTATTGACTTCCATGGTTCTTTGGGGAGGAGACAATGTCTCAATTGGTGCTTTGGGACCCTTCAGGTGAGCTCTGGTGAGATTCTTGGAGGTAGTTACCTTTTCCTGGAATTGTTCTGGACTAGAGCTTTCTGTTCTGGAGAGGCTTGTTGGGTGAGTGCCTGGAGCTGAAGGAAGAGACTTGTGTTGGTGGACTCCTGGCTGAAGAGACCATTGGGACTTCCATGTGGAGATCAGGACTTGAGGGAATCTCTGCGGGGGGATGAGCCATACTTCACTGGAGCTGCACTTAGAGTGGTAGGCTAGACCAGGCTCTGTCTCCTTCCTACATTTCCCACTTTTAATATCTCTACCATGTTGTAAAGCAAAAGCTGCAACAGTAATTTCTGACTTAAGGGTTAATATTTTATAAAAAGTGACCACAATCTTTTATAACTCTCATATTGAGTCAAACCTAATTTTAATTCTTACACATTTTAATGGGTACATATAACACATAAAAGGAAGCTAAAAAAGTAGAAGAACGAAGAAATGGCTGGCCTAGACCTCCTTCTCAAAATGTAGGTTCTTGGAGGAACCAACCAATCAGAGGGAGAAGCCAAAGAAGTAAAGTGTACTTCCAATGTGTGAAAGGTATATCCATTGGATGTCCAGGGTTTCTGTAGCATAGTTAGAAAAAGTCTAGAGAGACAGGAGTGTAGATTAGAGATATTATAATGAAGGTTACTCAAGGTATATGTTGTGCCTTGATTAGTGAAAGGAAGAAACTAATGGTCAGTAAGACATTTTAAAATATAAATTATTGTGTGCATGTGTGTGTGTGTGTGTGTGTGTGTGTGTATGTGCCAAAAAATGATGTTTGTTTCACCTGTAGCATATGCCCTGAATTTACCCAACACTCATACATTCATATTGGTAAGGTTGGGTCCCTAGAGAGTGACTGTTAAATCTTCCAATTTAGGAAACTCCTATATTAGGAAACTTGCTATCAATTTAGGTGTCATTTAGGGTTCTGTACTTTTCTACAACTTACAGAGGCATCATAGAGATAGGAAAGGCTATTTGAAATAGAATATACTGGTAGATGATTGGGAATATGGGCTAATCTTCTAAAGCAAATGTAAAAGTGTTTCTAAGATAACCTTGTTCTTTCTCTCTCTCTCTCTCTCTCTCTCTCTCTCTCTCTCTCTCTCTCTCTCTCTCTCTCTCTCTCTCTCTCTCTCTTTCTCTCCCCTCCTTTTTTCTATATCTCTCCCTCTCTCTCTCTTGCTTTCTCTCCTCTTCATCCTCTTTCCCCATCTCATATTATTTGCATTCATTTACCAATATATATTTTATATGTCTGCTCCTTCTCCACAGTAGGATGGGAGTTCTTAGAAGGGAAAGGATGTTTGATTTTTATCTCTGTATTCTTAGTACCTAATATAGTTCCTACACAGAGTAGGCTCATGAATTAAAATGAGGAAATAGCATCCTTGTCTTTCTGTCATGACTATGTGTGGCAGGGAGGGTTATGAATGCCGAACAACAATTTGTTCGGTTTCATGTGCACCTTAACACATGACCTTTCTTTTATCCCTGGTTTGTGACAAAAATCTGTAATGAATAATATCACAAATTTTAAAAGTGAGGTCAGATCTTAGCTTTTGGGGAGCAAAAGGGAAGGAGAGAGTATCTTTGTGCTCAGGTTTGAGAAGAGGAAGAGGAAACTGAGGCAGAAGAAACGGTACTGAAATAATATTTAAAAGGTGAAACAGAAATTGCTATCAAGATTTACCTGGGTGACAGGCAATTTTAATCAAACTACCTTGAATAAAAGCACAACCTTTGGCCTTGAAAATTAATATTTTTTGGTGTTTAGTTGATTTTTAGTTGTATGTGATGCTTTTTGACCCCTTTTAGGGTTTTCTTGGCAAAGATACTTGAGTGGTTTTCCATTTTCTTCTGCAGCTCACTTATAGATGAGGAAACTGAGGCAAATAATGTTAAGCTATTTGCCCAGGTTCACATAGCTGGTAAGTTGTCTATCTGAAGTCAAATTTGAACTCAGATCTTCTGAGTCCAGGATGGATACTCTATCCATTATGCCCCCTAGCTGCCCTAGAAAATTAATATAGAATGTTCTCATTCTCCTTAGGCAGAATAGTATTGAAAATCTATCTTACTCTTGATACTGAAGTAGGCTGAGAATTCCTTCATAACACCAGCAAATCTACAAGCATTAGCTTTGGTTGATTAGCTATATCTTATTGCTTTTGTTCTCAAAGCTAGAAGTTCTATAAGATAGATGAGCAACTTTGTAATTAAACTAACTTTACCTTTCATTTTGCTTCTGTGAATTCATGAGGTGATATCTTGAAAAGAAAGTATGCTAAAGACTCATCAATCTAGTGGTAGAGAGGTGACTTAATAGGTTGAGATCATAGACAGAACCCTTTGATTTACAGTGTATATATGTGCGTGAGAGAGAGAGACAGAGAGAGAGAGACAGAGAGACACAGAGAGAGAGACAGAGAGTTAGAGAGGTACAGAGACAGACAGACAGAGACAGACACAGAGACAGAGAAACAAAGAGAGAATGGATGAATGAATGAATCCAGGCATCTAAGCAGAGCTCTGAATTTGAACCCCAAATATTTCTTTTGTTCCTGTTAGAGAGGCACTGACGTTGACCTTTAAGGATTCTTTTCTGGCCACATTGAATGTTGTGACTCAGCTACCTTCAAATTGCAAAATCAGTGCTGCTCAGGCCAGCTGTGAGGTCTAGGACTAGTCTGCTTCCTTTTATGGTCTCAATGTCTTGCAGTAATCAGATGAGTACCAGTGAGTTCCAGTCATTGCTTGCTTCATGGCCATATTATTGCCCATTCTGGGATAGTCATGGGCCTCAGAAGCCCTCCTATTCTGAAGCCATTAAATGGGAAATCATATGATACTTGGTTATTTTCTGGTTCCTGTAGGGAGATTGTAAGTGGATGGAGAAGACAACAGGAATTCCCTTCCTTACTCATTTTGGTATATATTTTATTTTCATGTACATGATCAATTAGCTTCCACAAGAGGCGACGTGGCAGAGTAGAAAGAGTACTGCAGTAGGAATGAAAAGAACTTGATTTTTAGCCACTGAATCGATAAATGAGTATTAATTAAATGGCTATTATGTGCTAAGCATTGCTAAGCCCTGGGGATGCAAAGAAAAGCAAAAATAGTTCCTGTCTTCAAGGAGGGTATTCTTCCCCATTATATTCTTATGGGAGTAGACATCATGAACATAGTCACACAGAGATAAATTCAGAGTGGTTGGAAGGTAACCTTAGAGAGGAAAGCATTAGCCACTGGGGCAATGGGAAAGACCTCCTACAGGAGGCATATTGTTATTTCATGATACCATTCTCTTGTTATGTCACTATCAATTCCATTCTGTCTAGGCCTCAGTTACCACACCTGTAAAGTACCTTATCTAAATACAAAGTACTGGATCAAATGACCTCCTGAAATACTTTCCAACATATTTTTAAAAGTTGAGACACACAATAATTAATTCTTCATAAACAAAGAAAAAATATATCATTCTTTCACTGATTCCCCCAAATGAAATAATATTTTCAACACTAAGAAAGTTTAAAAAATGGATTCAACATATCTATGAGTGCTTTTTGCATGTTCTGTATTTTACTGGGAACCAAAGAGTTGAAAAGCAATATAAAGTTCTCAAGATTTAAGTTTGCTTTTTGTTCTGTGGTATCAAATGCTTTTAAAAAATATGCACACCAGAATTTTATATTTTTTGAACTTCAGTCAACTGGGTGACTGTGAAGATCTGTTTGGCTTTAGAGAATCATCTGTGAAAGTCTCTCTGTTCTATCCTTGGATACCTATGTAAAATTTTAAGAAAAAGACCATTCAGTAATTAAGGAGGCATATGGTTTGATGATGTTGATATATTTAGGACCCTTTCCATTTCATAATATAGAACACCAAACATGGCGATGGTCAAGTCCAAGGTAATACTCAGATAACAAGCATTTATTAAGTGCCTACTATGAACCAAGTTTGAGCTAAGTGGTAGGGATATAAAGAAAAGCCAAAGATAGACTCTGTTCTCAAGGAGCTCATTGTCTAATAAACCCCTAAAGAACATTTACAAATCTGCTAGACTACTGAGAATATTTTCCTCTTTCCAATTTCATCTTTAAACTGTCTCTAGATAATTTGACTTAGTTGGGTCTTAGGTAAAGTCTTCTGTGCTCTTGTTTTCCATACTATAGTTTTCCCCCTCTGTTTTGTATTTTCCATTACCCTCCTGGGTCATATTTCACAAATGACCTTGTATTCTAAACTCATGCAGTCTTTGGTTGTCATACCTTTCTATTTGGCAAGGAGATGAAATGCTTATTGACTGAAGTGGTTTCTGGGCTTCTTTGCCTTCTTTCAGTGATGATTTTTGACATTGGTTAAACTTCCCTAAGGCAAAATGTTAACCAAATCTAATATCTTTTTCCATTTTTTGGAGTAAAAAGCATGTGAAGGTTGAATTCTTCAAAAATGCTAATTAGATTGATTTGGTATATTTTGTAACCTTTCCTAGTTTGTATGCCAAAACTGAACATTCTGAGAGTTATAGTTCCTTAGGGAAATCTGCCCATTGGCATTGGCTTATGGAAGTATGAACTATCTGTGTGTTCCCAGTTCCTTGGTAGACTTTGATAGTATGTTTATCTATGGATATCAGGAAGGAACTTGGGAAATGGTCTGAGTCATTCAGATGCTAGAGATAGTCATTGCTAATGAAAAATTTCCCCAGAGTGGGCCAGTGACGCTCCTGTCTGAGCATGTGACACTGAGATTCCTCTTCTCCACTTTTAAGTAAGCATTCAAAGATGAAATACCTCTTAATTTTTATTTTCAAGAATTTTCATTTTAAGATTCCATTATTCAATATAGTCTTATAAAGACCTATATTTCTTGATGCCTTTGCCCTTATATGCCCTTGCATGCAGCCCTCATTTGTTTAACAACACCAGCCTCTCACAGAATCAGGTTCTTTATTGTGTGGCATCATTTTATGATTTCTGCACCTTCGTGGGAAATTGGGAGCCTCTAAGGTAAAATTGTACGTAACTACTCAATTATTCTTGTGCTAACAGACATCGAGGCAAATAATAACATAGAAGGAAGGAAGGATAACAAGCATTTGTTAAGCACCTACTATATGTCAGTAACTGTGCTAAATTCTTTCCAAATAATATTTGATCTTCCCAACAACTCTATTCATTTAGCTGCTTCCAATTAGTAAAAGCTTTTAACTAGAACAGAAGAATAAACAAAAATCACTAGAAAAATTATCAGCAACCACTGTTTACTGGAGTCTATTCCCACCATCTTCTTTTCCAGTATAATCTGAAGCTAGTTCTTACTCTCAGTTTTTGGCCTACAAACTGGAGGAAAACTGTAGGAAACTCTGTGGGGTCTTGGAGATCTCTCCAAGACCCAGGATAAAGAAGCATACAGTCTAATTAGAATTATATTGCACAAGTATAACAAGGCAAAATGTAGTGAATGAAGAGGATGCATATCTATGCAAAATATTACAAAGAACTTTAGAAGGAAGGGATTACTTCTAGGTGGAAGACTAGGGAAAGGCAGGTGGCATCTCAGTTAGGAATTGAAGGAAGGGAAGAATTTTAGCAGGTAGAGAGGTGGATGATGAAGGTGAGGACAATCCATTTTGTCCATGGGAATGATATACAAGAAAAGCATAAAGAGAGAATATGTGAAGACAAGACTGGTGCATTGTAAGTAGTCCAGACTTAATAGAATATAGAAGAGGGTTAGTATGATATGAAGAAAGAAAAGTAAATTGGAGCCAGATTATAGGGTTTTGAATTCCTGGCTAAGGTAGAGTTTATACTTTGTTTGGTAGGTAGGCAATTTATACCTAAAGTTTTCTGGGGGATAATGTGGGGTTAGGGTGTTGGGTGGGGAAGTAGATTAGGAAAGAGTATATGGATAACTATGTGAAGGAAGCTAGGTAGTACAATGGATCACTGGACTTGGGATCAAGGAGGCTCATCTTTATGAGTTCAAATCCAGTCTCAGGCGCTTACTAATTGTATGGCTCTGGACAAGTCACTTCACACTGTCTCAGTTCCTCACCTGTAAAATGAGCTGGAAGAAGAAATGGCAAACCACTTCAGTGTCTTTGCCAAGAAAATCCTAAATTGGGTCACATGGCTGAAAAAATAACTGAACAAAAACAAATCTGAAGGCTAGATTGAATAATAGAGGCAAAGCAAGACAAGATGATGAATAGCAAAATGACTATTAAAATAGTACAGGTGACCAAAATTATGAAGGCTGGAACTAAGCCAATTTTAGTGGAAATAAAAGGGAAAGGATTGATTGGATCTGAGAAATATTTCATAGGTGGAATGGCAATGACTTGGCAATCAACTTAAAGTGAAGTTGGAATAAGGACAACAGGGAAGTCAAAGATGATTCCAACATTTTGACCCTATGTGACTGAGAGGATGGTTGGTGTCATTAAAAGAAATAGAAAATTTGATATAGGAGAGCATTTTTGAGTAAATATTGATTTAAGGAATGGAAAGAAGATGAGAAGTCATGGAAGGAGAGAGAGAAAAAAAGAAGTAAGAGAGGTAGAAGGGAAATGATGAGTATACTCTGTCAGGGAGCCAAGGGAAAGAGAGAGGGCCATGAAGGAAAGGCTTATAAAGAGTATCAAAAGCTTCAGGAAGGTAAGAGGATGACAATCTAAAAAGACCATTGAATTTGGTCAGAAGGAGCCAGTCAATGGTTTTTTGAGACCCATTTTCATAGAGTGATGGGGATGGTGACCAGCTGGTAAAATTGAGGACTTGGTAAGAAGGAAGGAAAGATAAGGAACAGAACCTTCTATTTCTAGAAATTTGGCATTGAATAGTGAAGAGAGAAAGGCAAACTGATTGTTTAAGGAAGAAGTCATTATTGTGGTTTAGAACTGTCAGGGAAGAACTCAGAGAGGAGATAAGACCTGTGCTGGATCTTGAGTAATTTAAGTTTGGCCAACACCAGGGCTGAGAACCTGGGCTCATCTTTTATACAATTGAAATATGGACATTATAGGTATTTAGGTGATAAAGTGCTGGACTTGGAGTAAGGAAGACCCAAGTTCAAATCCTACCTCAGAGATTTAGTAGCTGTATGATACTTAGCCTCTCTCTGTCTTGGTTCTCTCATCCATAAAATGGGATAACAAATAGCATCTATCTCAGAGGGTTATGAGAATCTAATGATATAATGTATAAAGCACTTTACCGAACTTTAAGTCAAAGGGAAGAAAGCCAAAATAGTCTATGGCCTCCAGCTACAGGTGTAACGTAAAACTGTCTCTGAAGATCCTGGCCTTAAAGCATTTCATACATGCTATTTTTATTGCTGTTATGTTAAAATGTGTTCAGACAATGAATGAGAATAAAAGATTCTACCATCTAATGAGCATTTAATTTTGACTCTAAGTCCTACTCTGATGCCTGATCACATCATGAAGGTGAAAGAGAGCTGAAGTACTGTTGTAATAACACACTGTGCTGGTTGTTGAAGGATCAGCTCGGGTAGGTGATGAATACTCTCACCATGGTGACCTATGACTAGGACTGAAACTTTTCTCTATTAAACAGGTTTTGGAGGGGACTGTCAAGAAATAATTAACAAAAACATGCCTATGAGCCAATATGTGATTCTTTGTTCAAAGCACTATACTATAATTAAATACCTTTAACAGAATTTAAAGTTAACTGTTGCAGAAAACAAAAATAATTGGTATGTACTTTGTATTGGTTCACATTTTGCACAATAACTGTCAGGATGGCAGAGCCAGCCTGCTTTTTGATTTTCGTACTGTGTTTAATTTTCTCTGAGATAAATTCATTAAATCTGCAAAAGATGGTTAACAAGTAAAACTTCAGTGGCAGAAGGTCATCTTGGATAAGGAATCCAACTTGAAGAGTGGTCGTTATTAAAATTTGAATAGTTCATTAGCCAAGATAGAGAATATTTTTCTTTCAATATTTTTAAGTAGACTGGTGAATTGATTTAGGAAATGGACATAACAATTACGCTGTTTCTGACCATGTGAAAGGTCTCCATGCACGTGGCTGTCTCTTCAAGCAATGGCTGTAAAGGTAACAGAAATGATTGCAGTTGACCTGCATAACACTTTCCATCCAGGAATTTCAATTTACTTCCCAGGCTTAAGCCAAGAAGAATTATATCTCTGAATGAAGAAAAACACAAACAAGGAATAGATGGAATATAAAGGAAGGAAACATGAGATTTATAATAATTTGGACCAGGCATGGGATTACATGGTAAAGGATATGATAAGATGGCTAGTGTAGTAGATAGAATGTTGGGCTTGAAATCAAGAAGACCTAGGTTTCAAAATCCTGCCTTGGACACTATTTGTGTGACCTTGGACTTAAGTAACCTAACATCCTTCAGTCTGTTCTCTTAGTTAGCGAAAGGAGAATAAATAACAGCAGTGATATCACAAGGAAGAGGAAAGAAGTAGGAAAAACATTGGAGATTGATGTCACAAAATCGGATAAAAATGGGGTACTCAACAAAGTCAAATGTTATAATAGATCAGAGAGGATGAGACCTGAGTGGAAAGAGGGCTATACTTAGAGTCAAAGGAGCCAGGTTTGAATGTCAATTGCTATTTACTTTCTATGTGACATTAGGTAGGTCACTTTCCTCTCTGAGCTTCAATTTTGGGGTTTGGACCTCTGGTCCCTTTCAGTTCAAATTTTGTGATATACTAAAAGTTAATTAAATATTGTCATTGAGAAGTCATTGGAGAAGTTTTTTGTTGTTGTGCAGTTGTTTCAATTGTGTCCTACTCTTAGTGACTGTTTTTTTGGTTTTCTTGGAGAAGATACTAGAGTAGTTTGCCATTTCATTCTCCATCTCATTTGACAGATGAGGACATTTTGGGAAACAGGGTTAAATGACTTGTGTGGGGTAAGCTAATAAGCTAGTAAGTCTCTGAGGCTGGATTTGAACTCACATTTTCCTGACTCTGTGAGTTAACTGCTTCAAAAATAATTTGAATAGAATGATAGAAGGGAATTGAGAGATGAGTAAAAGGATGAAATCTAGACTAGGGAGTTGAGGAGTGAGTGACCACTAAGGAAGAAGAGTCAGGGAACATAGATTATTACTCTTTCTGGAAGTTTGGCATTAGTATGGAGTAAAGGCTTGAGGTAGTAAGAAAATTAAAGGAAGGAATTTTGTTTTTGTTTTTTTGTTGTTGTTGCTTTAGGATAAAGCAGACTTAAAAACAGTAATAATATCAGTGATATGGAGCTGGAAGAAAACTTAGTGGCCATGTTGTCCAGCCTGCTTACTTTATAGATGAGGAATCTAAGATCTCCCAAGGCTAAATGATTTGATTGCCCAAAGTCTCAGAGAGTAAATGACAGAGCTGGAACCCAAACTCAGGTCCTCTTATTCCACATTTACCCTTTGAGGCAGCAGATGAAAGGAGGTTAGGGATAGAGAGGGAATTTCAGAGACTAGGGTCTTGGAGGGGAGTTGTTTTGGTTAATGATTATTATGTGACTATTCCTGTTAAGGGTAGGTAGAGAGTGCAGTGGATAGAGCACTGCCCTTGGAGTCAGGAACATCTGAGTTTAAATCTTACCTTCAATGCTTACTAGCTTTGGGACCCATGGAAATTCACTTAACACTATTTCCCTCAGTTTCTTCACCTGTAAAATGAGCTGGAAAAGGAAATGGAAAACTACTCTTTGACAAGAAAACTCCAAATGGGGTCATGAAGAATTGGACATGACTAAATCTACAAAACAACAACAAAAATAATTATGATTCATCCTTTACTCATGGAATATGGAGAAGTCAGGATACTACTCCTTGCTGCTTATTGACATTTCCAGTCCCTTGCTTTGCCAATTCCTCACTGAACTGATATCAGCTTGTCCTTGCAGAATGGTATGCCAACAGATTATATCACACAATCTCCATCCTTTTTTACTGTCATATATTAACCTCCAAAATGTTCTCCCAACTTCCTCAGTGACTTCAGTATGTGACTCACAGTCTTCCTCTTCATCCCAAACCTTGCCAACTTTCTTCAGTGACTTCAATATTTATGCTGATGGCATTTAGGGCACCCTGGTTGGTGTCTCAGATCATCAGCCTCCTCCACTCTGATGACTACACCTCTATAATGTGTCAACCATTCATAGGAATGTTGTTCTTATGTTGTTTTAGCTGTGTCCAACTCTTAATTTGTGCCACTCAGTTGTCCATAACTTAGCTTTCCTAACTCCCTATAATATGACATTCTAAAGCTCCATCTCTTGAAACACTTTGTGTTAAACTCCACAACATTAACAAAAGCAACTAATAAAATGTTTCAAGGCTTACCACACTCCTTCCCTAAAAGGATCTTTGGAGGGAGGCTGTTCTCTAATAAAATGATAAAAGGAGGAGTCAGGTTTCATTAAAACCTTAGGATAAATGTATTTAGATCTCACTCCCCACCTTTAGCTATGGCTATGATTACCTTTAAACTGATCAGGTGCATTCATTGCACAAACATTTTTTAAGTCCCCATGATGTGATCAGCATGGTATTATGTACAGCAGAAAGCTGGACAAGATTAGCCTTTATAAGCAAGTGCAGTGTGCTTGGGCGATGTACTTCTCATGGAAATAAGGCTTGGGAGCCTGCTTCTAGAAAGGCATGGTGAAATGGAATGGAAAGGCACTGTTCCCTAATTCAGAGAATCATAGGTATTATTTCTGTTCTTCATGCTATATGAAGAAGAGGGACCTTTCAATTGGGTGCTGGACCAGAACTGAGAAGACTTTTAAAAGACACTAGCTAGCCAAGGCATTTTCTTTGTCATGGCTGTGTTTGAGGAAGAGAGATACGGTAAGCCTCTGGATAGGGAAAAGCCCTTGGATTCTGTCACCCAGGGCCAATGGATGACCTGTCACCATGCTGGCAAACCTATGGCACATGTGCCAGTGGGGGCTGCTCCCTTCCCCCCTCCATCTGCACCTAAGGACATTCTTCACTTCCCTTGACCCTCTGCCCAGTGGCCCAATGGGAGTGCTTCCTTGCTTCCTCCCAGCTCTGTCTGGGGTAAGGAAGGTGGCTCACATATGGCATGAGGTTGTAGTTTGGGTACTTGGTCTTTAAAAGGTCTGCCATCACTGACCTATCAATATGGGGTTGTGCTCTTTATCTCCTTGTTCTTTCTTGTTTTAGGTGGAGTATTAGAGATAACTGTGACTTTATGATCTTTGGCAATGAGAGTCATCACAACTCTAATGTCTGGAGCTTAGGCCAGAATTTTCTGTCAGTCAAAGCACTAGCCCAGCCCTGAGGAACAAGAGCAAAGCCTAGTAGTATTTGAGAACTTTCTAGTGGTTATAACAAATTTGGAAGTAAACTTAATGAGAAAAATGTTTTGCAGAAAATGCTTTAAGTTTAATTCCACTCTTTCTATGGAACAAGATGATATAGCGTCTACTTTTGTCTCAGACATTGGGGAGAAAGTGTTTGTACTTCTTGGTATACCTTTTTGGTAAATATCCCTTTGTAAATGCTAATTTATGTTAATTGGCTAAATGAAACAACAACATTAATAACTGGAGATTGATTTGGGGAAATTACACTGGAATTGGAGCTCAAGAAAATAACATTAGAGAAATTCACTCTGGCTCCTAGAATCAAGAGGCAGGAAACAGAACCTTTCTCAGTGTCCAATTCATCAGTGAGAGTGGGACTTGGGATAAGGATCTCCATGGGTGATAAAGGCACTCACTCTCTCTCTCTCTCTCTCTCTCTCTCTCTCTCTCTCTCTCTCTCTCTCTCTCTCTCTCTCTCTCTCTCTCTCTCTCTCTCTTTCCTCTGATGATTTTTAAAAAAGTGACTAAGATATTGTTCCTGCCCTCGGGATGTTTGTATTTCTGTTGGAAGAAAAAAACCCATACAAATAATAATACTTGCATTTAATTAACAGTAATACACTGATGTCTATAAAGTTATATCTATATCATAATAAGCATCACCAATATCATCAAGTGTCTAAATTCAGTATCCAAAGCACTATAAGAGTTCTTAAGAAGGAAAAAGCTACCATATGGGAGATTGTGAGAAACTCCTTTTTCCTCCTATGATTCATTCTCATTAGAGTGAAATTTTAGAGTTAAATAACCAATAGGTTAGAGAAATTTGGACTGTTTTATCACTAGAGTCCAGGGTTAATAAAGGGTAAAAAAAATTGAAAGTGGCATTCACTGGTTACCATTTCTTTTTCCTACTTTGAGCTCCTAGGAACTTGCTTGGTCTTTGCAATGGTTAGCTCAAGGCTGAATTTAAGGGAAGGAGCTGGCTTCTAGCCAGAGTATAGCAGCTTGTCCCAGGGTTAAGCTATTAAAGATGATGGCACTCTTTTCTCCTGGCCTCATGCCTGCTGTCTCTTCAGGAAGAGAACTTATCTCTTTGCCCAGCCCTTTCCTCACTTGGCTCAGGGACACTGAAAGATAGAATTCATCAGAGAGTTTCTCTAGCTGCCAAATGGACAGACACAGCTATGAAGGCAGAGTCTCTGTGGCATTTTCCTTCTCTTGTGTGTTTTGTTTTTAATTTTGTATGCCATTCAGGGAATGAGAATCATAAAGGAATAGGCAGCTAGACAAAAGTATAAGATGACCACAAAGTACATATGGGAACATGAAAATATTCAATGAATCAAATGAAGAAAGGGAGGATGAAAAACTATGGGGAAGAATAGAGGGATTCCATGAATCTGTATTTTGTGGAAGCTAAATTGCTCCCATTTGTCAGGAAAAGAAGAATGAAATTGATAAAGCATAACATCTCTTGTGACTCAGTGAGGGGCACCACTCTCAGAGAGCTAAGGGCAGCAATACTACATAGAATGTCCAAAATAAAAGAAAATGAACAATGCCAGACAGATTGCAGGTTTACAGTTTGCAGGAAGAAGATAAGGGGAACAGAAAAGGAAAATATATCTGTTCTAGTCAAAGAAGGAAGGGAATCTAAGGAATGGAATTTATATTTGCAAAGTTTGCAAGGGTAGGAACTATAGAAAAAGTCTCATTGTCCAATGAGGAGCTGCTTAAGGGAACAGGTGATGGCCAGAGAGGCTGAGATAGGAATGATGACTTCTAAAATAGCTATTGATAAAGAGCACAAAAGAATTTACTTGGAAACTTTGTATGCATGAATAGAACAACATGACATAAATCTTAGAATGCTGAATGAACAAAGCAACCACTTCATGTACAAATGACAAAATCATTTAAAAATAGTCTTGATAACTGGACAATTTTAGAACACTGAGGAACAGTAAGAAAAGAACTGAAATAAAATTAAAGCAATTCAAAAGATACCTAACCTTGTACTATATTTACTTTTGAGGACAAACTTTAAAAGGAAAAGAGAAATGCATCATTTAGAGTATTATCCCAAGCCAGATCATAATTATAGCTAATACACATCATTTTGCTATGAGACTTTATTGAACTCTCTTGGGTTTAAAGTATTTTGAGGGTCAGAATTCTTTTAAAAATAGATTCCATAGTCCTCCATCATTGTATTTGATTTTTCACTAGTCAATCAAATGACAAAACCTTATTCATAAAAATAGCTTTTTAAATTAAAGAGTAACACAAACAAAATTACCATGGAAAATTCTGTCCAGACTGCCCATTCATACCATGAACCTTGAGCTCACTCTTCCATAGATACATGCATACTTAAATGGAAAGAGTGGGTAATCATAGGAATTACACATGGGATATCCACACCTCAAAACATAGAAGATACAGCTACCTGTGTGAAGTATACACATGAAGAGAATACATTTTATTGGGGTACACATGGAGGACTATTTTTTTCCTTGAAAAAATGCAAAGCTTCAGTCTTCTACTGATCCCATTTTTTGCTATCCTTAGCTAGACTTTTTCCTTTCCAGGCATTGTTTTCTATTCTCTTCATCAATCAATGTTATCCACCAGCAACTGCTCTCTGAAGCTCTCTATCAGTCAGTTGTCTCTAATCCACCTAACTTGTCAACTTTCATTATTTTTCAAGCTCATCTAATACCCTGATATAACATCCACTAGGAATTTTGTGCACATAGCTCTTTCATACATGCCTACAGAGTAGTGTGATGGTTAATAAACCTTATCTCTTCACAGAAGTCTAAAGCTTTTCAATCTGTTCTATTAATCTGTTACTTTAGCTCCCTTCTATGATTCACAGATAGTCTTCAGCTGAGGTGCTATCTTTAGAGCCACCTATAACTCAATCCTTCATCTGCTATAGGTGCTATGATTAGTAAGCCTTTCCCTTGAGGGGAAGGCCATGGATATCACAGATGAGCATTCTCTGCCCAAAACTACAAGGCTATATTGACCCTTCTCATGTAAGAGTTATGGAATTCTTTACAACTTCCCTGGATTTCTTCCATCTAATGGCTAAGGAGCTCTTTCTCTCAGGTGGGCTGTATTAGAATGTAGAAGGCTTAGTTTAGATCTTCCTTTTGACTTCTTATTAGCATTATACTTTTAATTGAACATATTTTTATTGAACTGTCTTCTACTGTCTCTCATTTGAGCTCTCCAATTCAGTGTTAAAAACTTTAATTTTTAGGTTTAATGGTTTTACCTGCTGCCTGAGGTATACACCAGTGATTTTCTTTCTCAAAAAGAAAAAAAAAGTATTGAGATACCCTGTGATAAAGAAACTGCTTTAATATTATCCTAGAATTTCCTCTCTTTTATTTAGAATGACAATAACATACTGGCTATAGAATTCTAAAAGGCTTGTTGACATACCAAAGCTTGGTATTCCTTTGTGATCACTCTGCATAATGTATTTTTTAAAAAAGGGTACAAGAAAATGAAATACTTGATTTTTATGATAGAATCATGAAATTTGTTAGACAAGAGTTTTGACAGATGTAGAATGCTTTAATTTGAAATCTTATACTTTTGCTCACCTTTATTAATACAGATTTTCTAGGTCATAAGGACCATCACATGAAATAAAAAATACATGAAGGGCGACAGTGCCAGGAAATGATAAGGGTAACTGTATAATATCTTGTGAAGGAAAATGATAATTTGGATACAGGACTGATTAGTTTTAGGTCTTTTCTTAGTAATTTCATTAATAATCTAAATTTCCTTCTGGAATCATCATAATGATTGCCACTCTATCAACCCCATTCACCAATTTGGCCACTATATCTCATCAGGCATCTTTCCTTCTCTATAAGCAGTCACTCGGGGAAGTCTTAAAATCTAGGTGATAGTTCCCATCAGATGTATAATCCCTGCTATATGTCCATCTATACATAAAAGGGGGACTAGATTGCAGAAGATATATATGTGCTGAAAGAGATGATCAGGGCACTATGTTGGAAATTTGGACAATAGTAAACTCAATACTTTGATCCCTTTTGGGAATGCCAGATTTTTGGCTCTTAGAATTTGAGAATTTCCCTGATGCCCAAGTAATCCATATTTAGTCTTTTCAGCCCACCTGCTTTATATTTTTTTCTAGGTGGTCATTCAATTTTATTGTCACACATATATGAACACAAATACATATAGAAGAAATGTTTATAAAAAGAGAAAAGCACTTTTTTTTTACCATTCCTATGTAAAATACATGAGAGCACCTCCAGCAGATGGAGGATTAAGTTGCATATGGAATACAAGTACAATTATATAAGTATAGTGAGGTTTCATTTTATTTTAGTTTTTGGCTCCTTATAGGGTGGGAGGTGTCTCTTCTCTAATGCTATCAGTTCAAGCCTTCACTGGTTATATTATTCTTATAGTGTCAAAAGGTGGCAAAGACTAATACTGCCTTAGTTCAATTTAACATCAATTGGTTTTTAGAAAAAATATATTATATTTTTTGCTTTGTGTGCTTTTTTTTTTTGCTTTTTTAGTTTTGCATTAAAGGTGCTTTAAAGGTAGAACAATAACAAAAGTACAAACATTTGCCTGAAACTCTTTATAATACTTTGTGGGCATACAATCCCCCATCCTACCCAGGTCTCTGGGTAAAGTAGACCCAGTTTTAGCATGGTTTCTGCCTAGCATTGGTCCAACCAAGTTTACATCTGGATACGTCTTGCCTGTTGGGTGAATCCTTCTCTCAGTTACCTATGGTTGGGTCCTGAAGGGCCCTCCTGAAGGTCACTACTTGTTCCTTGCGGCATTGGTGCTATTGGTTTACAACTCAGCATGAATTTTGACTCCCAGATTCTGAGAGGCTCACTCTCCCAACCTTTCAAAACTCACATCAGAGCCTTCAGATGATTGATTACCCACCAATTAATATTTTAATCACTGTATAACCTTGAGGCCAATTCATATTGTAAACTTCTCCCCACCTTACAAACCTCACTACCCACATCTCTTGGTTAGCTAATTCCTACTTTCTGCTCTTATAACTCCTATGAGATCAAGGCACTGATGTCAATTTAGGCTAAAATCTCTTTACCCTGCTTTGTTGTAGTTGTTTGGTCATTTTGGGTCATGCCCAACTCTTTGTGCCCTTATTTGGAGTTTTCTTGGTGGAGATACTAGAGTGGTTTGCAATTTCCTTCTCCAGCTAATTTTACAGATGAGGAACTGAGGCAAATGGGGTTGTCACCCTTCCAGGGTCACAGAGCTAGTAAGTGTAAGAAGTCATATTTCAGCTCAGGAAAATGAGTCTTCCTGACTCCAGACCTGGCTCTCTATGCACTGTGCCACCTAGCTAGCTGTCCCTCTGCTACCTTTCCCCAGAATCTCTTCTTTCTCTGGTTCAACTCCACGTCTCCCTAATTCATAGCCATCTTTACCTTCTTATTTCTCTCTGATCTCTCGAACCTCCATATTACCACAAACAAATTCTCCTTCATTCTAGGTTTCTTCCTTTTGTACTCATTCACCCTTCTTTGTGCTCATAGAAACCTAGGTTTCTTCTGAATTCGATGAACTTCTTAGTGCTCCTGCCTCAGTGTTTCTGATTTTTAGTTCTTTTGCTGGTCTGAGTCAATATCTGATGGTTTTTAAAGGGGTTATCCAGGGCCAATTTTCTGTTTCTTTAATTTAGGGGTTGCCCTAGGCAGAAGGCAAGTGTGGGGTATTCCTTTTACACCCATTTCTCCTTCACTAATAGCTAGGTAGAGTGGAAGTCTGCTGCTTGTTGCAACCACACACTAGGGGAAGAGCAGGGGTGGCATGTGCTGCTAGAGATTGCAGCAGGGGACATATCCCTGAGTGGGTGCCAATTATGCCACTGTGGAGCATGGAGGCTGGTGAGGGAGAGGTGCTTATTGAGGTTGGTAAAGATTATCAGCTAGGTGATGTGGTGGTATAGCATGCTGGGCCTGGAGTCAGGAAAACTCATCTATATTTTAAATCTAGCCCTAGATACTAACTACCTGGGTGACACTGGGCAACCCCACTTGCCTCAATTTCCTCATTTTCAAGAGCTGGAGAAGGACATGACAAATTACTGTAGTATCTTTGCCAAGAAAACCCCTAATGGGGTCACAAAGAATAGGACACACCTGAGCAGCAACAAATATTGATTCATAAGGCTGCTACTCTATTGGGCTGCTTGTTTTCTTGTCCTTTAGAAATAGCTGTATTTGCTTGCTTTGTGCCTCACAATTTCTATTTGGATTTTTTTCCTATAAGGGTAGTGGGCACTGGAGAAAATGTCTCAACCTCCATTTTATTTTTTGTATGATTCAGAAGCTTTGTGTTTTTAGTCACAAAAGTTTTTGTTGGTGGTGTGTAAAGCTCATACAGTTAAAGTTTGAATTCACTTTACAACCACCTCCTTTCCCCCATGAGAGTGGGATAAGATGAATGATCAGATGTGTTCTGGTCATGTCTCTGGAGTGGAGAGCCCCAGAAGACAGGCTCTTATTTTATGATTCATTGTGTTCCATGTTAGAGCATTGGTTAATGAATTCGTTGTTCTCCACTATGTGGTTGCTGAGATTTACTAAGCCACATCCTCCAAGTGCTATATCATTTTTCCCCTAGGCACACTTGGAACTCTTCAGAAAGGTATGATTAGTGTTTGTTTGGATCTTGCTTCATGTATTACTTGTGCCTGAAAAACCGTGTTTGTGTAAATAGAGTGTTTGCACACTGATGTACATTTAAATGGATGAGGAGGACAGTTTGAGTTGAAAGAAACTGTGGTGATTTTTTGGGGGGTCTGAATTGTTAGATTCAGAATGTAAGTTATGATGCTAAATGAATGCTATGTAGGGCCATATTTCTGTTTTCTTAAAGCAGTGTTGCATATATATATATATGTATATATATATATATATATAACATAAAATACTCTAGTGGCTGGAAAGAGTTCTCTTTACTGTATTAATATCGTGTTTTGGGCAGTAGTCCAATGTTTCTTATTCTTTGAATACTGAAGGTGAATTTAGAAGTCAGCATGCTCTCTTTTCTAAAGGCTGATAATCTAACATTAGACAAGATCATTTAGATAGAAGGAAGCAACTCTCTTTGCCCTACTACTATCTCCCCAAACTCCCTCCTTCTAGAAAACATAAAATAATACAATCTGACAGAAAGCAAACAAATTCAATCAAATATACATACATCTCTCTCTGTCTCTCTGTCCATCTGTCTATCTATCTATCTATCTATCTATCTATCTATCTATCTATCTACCCATCCACCCATCCACCCACCCATCCACCCATCCACCCATCCACCCATCCACCCATCCATCCATCCATCCATCCATCCATCCATCTATCCATCTAATATGAGCATAATTCAATGTAGGAAAGAAATAACCTTTTATTAAACTATGTGTCAGGCTTTACAAATATTATCTCATGTGATCCTCACAACAACCCTATAAGGTAGATGCTATTATTTATCACCATTTTACAGTTGAGGAAACTCAGGTAGACAGTGGTAAGGTGACTTGTCCAGGGTCAAACAGTAAGTATATGAGGCTGGATCTGAACTCAGGTTTTCCCTCCCTCTACATCTAGTACTCTATCCACTGAGCCATCTTGAGAGACACAGAGTTTAGCTAGAATATGATTCCTTTCCATAATTGTTTACTATTTAGAGAATGCTTCTCTTTTTGCTTTTTAGATTTAAGCATTCAAGCAATGAAGAAGAAATCTTTATATTCCCACTTCTCAGATCCCCACCTCATAGAAATATGGCATTTAAAATTATCAGGAGGTTGGACTGGACTTAGAGAGATTTGAATTATAGTAAGAGATAACTAATTATGATTGTGAGTTAAATGCTGTTTAAAAATGCACTGAAGCACAGAGTAATTAAAATATATGGTGCTAGTTTAGGCAGAGGCTAAATAAGTATTCAATTGAGATACTGGGGCAGGGAGTTGGGTTAGATGGGCTCTGGAGACACTTCAAACTTCAAGATTCTATCACTTTATGTTCACATGGATATTTATTTATTTATTATAAACATCTGGAAAAGAATTCCTTTGACAGTGTATTTAATGCAGTTTCCACAAAGCTATGAGCAGGTTTGACTATGAGATAAAGGTGACCCCATTATTTCAGAGACAGAAGGATCATATTAATAGATCAATGATAATCATTTATTCCCTAGAACATCCAGAGAATGTCCCCAAAACAGTGACTTTCTGAGATTCTCAGATGATGAATCACTTTAAAGGGGTTATTGAGGACAACAGCCCTTTGCTCTCTATGGTTTCTGAAAGGATAGTGACATTCTAGCTTTTAAGTGATGGCATAGCTTGAATATTTGAGCCTTTAAATGACTTACTCCCTTTTTCAGGTGATTGTCAAATAAACAGAAATTTAACATTTCCTCACTCCCATCCTTTTAATTAGAGACCATTAAGTTAGTATTTCCAATTGCAATGGAAAAAAGAAAGGAATAAGTAGACTGAAGCCTACAATGTCAATGCTCCCAGTTAGCCCAAGACCTGCTGTTTAAACAGATTTTCTACAATTTAAAGGGTTTAGTTGAAGTGGATTTTGCACGCTAATGCTATATTTCTTTTTAAGCCTTAGAGGCTTTTGAGGACACTCCATAAACATCTCTTGGTGAATATTTACAACAGTAACTTGAATTAGGAGATTGGGGCCCTGGTCATGGATGCCTAATATGATTTCTAGGTTGGTCTTCTGGAGGTCCTTCAGTCCTCATTTCCCAAGGACAGAAGGAACTACTTAGCTGATAGTGATAACTAATGGTTTTGAGATATTAAGTTCAGGTTATGTAGCTCCTTAACAGGCTGAAGATATCTTCAAAATTTGTTCTGAGAATGGAAAGAGGGAAAAGGGAGGAAAGGAATCCAAGACTTCTCCTCTCTTAGCTTGACTCTCAATCCACTGATCTGCCCAGCTGCCCCCCCTACAGCTAGCATTTCTCTAGGGTTTTAATGTTTGCAAAGCTCTTGACATATATTATCTCATTTACTTCTTACAACACCTTATGAGATAGGTGCTGTTATTATCTCCATTTTGCTGATAGAGAAACTGATGATGGGAAAGTGAATTTTTTTTCCATTTTAAACATTATTTTATTTGGTCATTTTCATACATTATTCATTGGAAACAGATCATCCCCCCCCACCCCCCCCTCCCGCCACCCCTTCCCTAGCCAACGCGCGATTTGTCTGGGTATCACATGTGTCCTTGCTCTGAACACATTTCCTTGTTGTTGGTATTTGCATTAAGGCGCTCATTTAGCATCTCTCCTCAATCATGTCCCCTCAACCTCTGTAGTCAAGCAGTTGCTTTTCCTTGGTGTTTTTACTCCCTCAGTTTGTCCTCTGCTTGAGGATAGTTTTTTTTTTCTCGTAGATTGCTGCAGATTGTTCAGGGACATTGTAAAGCCATTACTGGAGAAGTCCATTACGTTCTCTTGTACCACAATGTGTCAGTCTCTGTGTACAATGTTCTCCTGTTTCTGCTCCTCTCACTCTGCATCACTTCCTAAAGATGGTTCTAGTCTCCATGGAATTCCTCCACTTTATTATTCCTTTTAGCACAATAGTATTCCATCACCAACATATACCACAATTTGTTCAGCCATTCCCCAATTGAAGGGCATCCTATCATTTTCCAATTTTTGGCCACCACAAAGAGCACATCTATGAATATTCTTGTAGAAGTCTTTTTCCTTATTATCTCTTTGGGGTACAAACCCAGCAGTGCTATGGCTGGATCAAAGGGCAGACAGTCTTTTATCGCCCTTTGGGCATAGTTCCAAATTGCCCTCCAGAATGGTTGGATCAATTCACAACTCCACCAGCAATGCATTAATGTCCCTACTTTGCCACATCCCCTCCAGCATTCATTACTTTCCTTTGCTGTCATGTTGACCAATCTGCTAGGTGTAAGATGATACCTCAGAGTTGTTTTGATTTGCATCTCTCTGATTATAAGAGATTTAGAACACTTTTTCATTTGCTTATTAATAGTTTTGATTTCTTTAGCTGAAAATTGCCTATTCATGTCCCTTGGCCATTTATCAATTGGAGAATGGCTTGATTTTTTGTACAACTGGTTTAGCTCTTTATAGATTTGAGTAATTAGACCTTTGTCAGAGGTTTTTGTTATGAAGATTGTTTCCCAATTTGTTGCTTTCCTTTTAATATTAGTTACATTGGTTTTGTTTGTACAAAACCTTTTTAATTTGATGTAGTCAAAATTATTTATTTTGCATTTTGTGACTCTTTCTATGTCTTGCTTGGTTTTAAAATCTTTCCCTTTCCAAAGATCTGACATGTATACTATTCTGTGTTCGCCTAATTTGATTATAGTTTCCTTCTTTATATCCAAGTCATTCATCCATTCTGAGTTTATCTTGGTGTAGGGTGTGAGGTGTTGATCCAAACCTAATCTCTCCCACACTGTCTTCCAATTTTCCCAGCAGTTTTTTTTTTATCAAATACTGGATTTTTGTCCAAAAAGCTGGGGTCTTTGGGTTTGTCATAGACTGTCTTGCTGAGGTCATTTACCCCAAGTCTTTTCCACTGATCCTCCTTTCTGTCTCTTAGCCAGTACCAAATTGTTTTGATGACCACTGCTTTGTAATATAGTTTGAAATCTGGGACTGCAAGGCCACCTTCCTTTGTATTTTTTTTTCATTATTTCCTGGATATCCTTGATCCTTTATTCTTCCAAATGAACTTTGTTATGGTTTTCTCTAATTCAGTAAAATAGTTTTTTGGTAGTTCAATGGGTATGACACTAAATAGATAGATAAGTTTGGGTAGATGGTCATTTTTATTATGTTAGCTCGTCCCACCCATGAGCAATCACTGTTTTTCCAATTGTTTAGATCTAGTTTTAATTTTATGGAGAGTATTTTGTAGTTGTGTTCATATAGTTCCTGTGTTTGTCTCTGCAGATAGATTCCTAAGTATTTTATATTGTCTCGGGTGACTTTAAATGGAATTTCTCTTTCTAATTCTTGCTGCTGAACTGGGTTGGAGATATATAGAAATGCTGATGACTTATGTGGGTTTATTTTGTATCCTCCAACTTTGCTAAAGTTGTTGATTATTTTGATTAGCTTTTTGGTTGATTCCCTATGATTATTTAAGTAAATCATCATATCATCCACAAAGAGTGACAGCTTGGTCTCTTCATGGCCAATTTTAATACCTTCAATTTCTTTTTCTTCTCTAATTGCTACTGCTAGTGTTTCTAGTACAATATTAAATAATAGAGGTGATAATGGGCATCCTTGTTTCACTCCTGATCTTATTGGGAAGGCTTTGAGTTTTTCCCTATTGCAGATGATGTTTGCTGATGGTTTTAGGTATATACTGTTTATTATTTTTAGGAAAGGCCCTTCTATTTCTATACTGTCTAGTGTTCTCAATAGGAATGGGTGTTGTATTTTGTCAAAGGCTTTTTCTGCATCTATTGAGATAATCATGTGATTTTTGTTGGTTTGTTTGTTTATATGGTCAATTATGTGGATGGTTTTCCTAATATTGAATCATCCTTGCATTCCTGGTATGAATCCTACCTGATCGTAGTGGATAACCCTTGTGATGACTTGCTGGAGACTTTTTGCTAATATCCCATTTAAGATTTTTGCATCTATATTCATTAGGGAGATTGGCCTATAGTTTTCTTTCTCTGTTTTTAACCTGTCTTGCTTTGGGATCAGTACCATGTTTGTGTCGTAAAAAGAATTTGGTAGAACCCCTTCTTGGCTTATTCTGTCAAATAGTTTGTATAGCATTGGGGTTAGCTGTTCTTTGAATGTTTGATAGAATTCATTTGTGAATCCATCTGGACCTGGGGATTTTTTCTTTGGGAGTTCTTTGATGGCTTGTTCAATTTCTTTTTCTGATATGGGGTTGTTTAGGTAATTTATTTCTTCTTCTTTTAGTCTAGGCAATTTATATTTTTGTAAGTATTCAACCATATCACTAGATTGCTATGTTTTTTGCCATATAATTGGGCATAGTAGTTTTTAATGATTGCCTTGATTTCCTCTTCATTAGAGGTAAGGTCTCCCTTTTCATCTTGGATACTGTCAATTTGTTTTTTTTCTTTCCTTTTTTAATTAGACCAACTAGTACTTTGTCAATTTTATTTGTTTTTTCAAAGTACCAGCTTCTAGTCTTATTTATTAAATCAATAGTTCTTTGACTTTCAATTTTATTAATTTCTCCTTTGAATTTTAGGATTTCTAATTTTGTCTTCATCTGAGGATTTTTAATTTTTTCAGGAAAGTGAATTTCTTAGGGTCACACACATAACAAGCATCTAAGATTGTATTTAAACTCATATCCACCTGACTCCAAGTCTGGAAGGAGGACAAAGTGGAGGCAGAGAAGAAGAAAAAGTTGAAGGAATCAAAGAAACTCATTATGTTTAAGTCAGATTTAAGATAATCTTAATTGTAGATTTTAGGGTGTCTATCTCTTACTATGGACAGGTAGGTGGTACAGTGAATAGAATGCTGGAGCTAGAGTCATCTCAAATCTGGCCTCAGATACT
Organism: Monodelphis domestica; assembly: GCF_027887165.1. Classification (NCBI taxonomy): domain Eukaryota; kingdom Metazoa; phylum Chordata; class Mammalia; order Didelphimorphia; family Didelphidae; genus Monodelphis; species Monodelphis domestica. The sequence goes on along the minus strand of NC_077230.1, from coordinate 322,789,764 downwards.
CTCTAGCTGTGTGACCCTTGGCAAGTCCCTTAACCCTGTTTGCCTAAGAAAAAGATACTAAAATAAAGTTTATTAATGAATTGCCTATATCTGGAGGTGGCATAGTGGATAGAGTGCCTAGCCCGGATCGAGGAAGATGTAAGTGGATATCTGAACTCAGAATTGTACTAGCTGTGTGACCTTGGACAAGTTACTTCACTCTGCCTTAGTTTCCTCATCTGTCAAATAAGCTGGAGGAGGAAATGGCAAACCACTCCAATATCTTTGCCAAGGAAACTTCCAATAGGGTCACAAAGAGTCAAATATGCCTGAACAACAATGTCTTATTATAGTGCTAGTGCTTTCAAAAGGTTAATAAATTTACTGATCACTGTTCAGAGTTCTTTCTCCTTAAACCTTGAGCAATTTATTGGTCACAAAATTCCCATTTTAATTGGTCTAAAATTTTTTTTGAATACATGACAGTCACAAGAACAAAGTGTTTTATAGCAAAGTATTATTTCTTTTTATTTAAAAATATTTTTGTTTTAAAATTAAACATGAACATTTCATCATACAAATAAACCCACTTATTATCAAAGGGGTGTGATCTTCTCAAATGGGAAATAGATATTGAAGGATGATGGGAGAAGGGAAATAGAAGGTCAAGTGAGAGTAAAAGAACTGGAGTATAGTTGGTCTAGCGGCATACCAGTAGCCTGATGATTAATAATGAAGGTTTCTGCTACCCTTCCCTGGTAAATACGACATAATACTATAACACAAAACAATACAAATCTTATTATAATACAATGTGATATTATATGATTTATTACACTAGCATAATATAATATAACATGATATCATGGGTTATGTTATAATTCAATACGTAACATAAGACCTTATGTAATAAGGTGTGATACAATAATAGGGTTATGAAATATATACAAAATAAATATGAGTGGATTTTGTTGAAAGAGAATGCATTAGCAGCTGGGGGAACAAAAAAGGCTATATATATATATATATATATATATATATATATATAATACCTAAAATTTTACTCCTATATATACCTGTCAGGATCTGTGCAAAATCTTTACAATTATAATCTCATTTGATCCCCACAATAACCTTGGGAGGTAGGTGTTATTATCATTCCCATTTTTCAATTGAGGAAATTTTTCAACTGAGGCCAACAGCCGAGGGTTAAATAGTTAGGATTGAAGGTATCCATTTGAGTTGGTTCCTGAAGGAAGCTAAACATTATATGAGGTAGATTGGAGGAAGAATTGTATTCTGGGAATAGAAGATGGAAAGTACAAGGGCATGGGGTAGTAGTAGAGTGTCATGTATGACTTATAGTAGGAAGGTCAATTTGGCTGAATCTGAGTGTGTTAAAGGGAGTAAAGTGTAAGAAGGCTATAATGTCATATTAGACGTCAGGCTGTAAAGGGCTAAACAGAAGAATTTATATTTGATATGAGGTAATAAGGAGATGCTGCAGTTTATTGAGTAGAGCAAATGACGTGGTCAGATTTGTAGTTTAGGAAAATCACTTTAGTGGGAAAATCACTTGTTGAGACTCCATTGCAGACAGGAATAATCTGAGCAAGTGAGGCCAATTAGGAGGTGACTACAGTAATTTAAGGAAGAGATCATAGAGTTTTGGACTGGAGAAGTTGCTAGGTGGATAGAAAGAAGGGAGCATATGTTCTCGATGTTGTGGACTTTTGACCAAAAATTGGTGATAGATTAGATATGACTTAGTGTTATAAATTTGAATTCGTCCCAGATATTTCTTGGGATGGGGACTGAGGGGCATCTATATTGTACCAATTATGTTCCAGTCACTATGATAAAAGCCTTTATAAAATACAGTTTCTCTTTTATCCTTATGACAATATTTTAAGGTAGGTGTTATTATCCCCAATTTACAGCTAAGGAAACAAAGGCAAACAGCCTGGGGTCACACAACTAGTTCTGCTGTGTGTAGTATAGTGAACTAGTGTTCACACAACTGAAGTCTTTGATTTCACGTCTAGTGTCACTGTGCCACCAGCTGCCTCTATGGTTCTTAATGTTCATCTTTCCTGGGGTTTAATACATGAGAATTTTTTTAAATCTATGGACCCAGTACTCATATCCTTTATAAATTCATAGTGAGATAGAATGAAATACCATTCCCCTTCTAGATCAAAGACAATTACTTAGAAATAAAGATTCTATAATATACCCTCTTCTAAAGCAACTTGATAGATTTTCACATGTGACTAAAGCCTCTTTACTTTGTAGTCACATTGATAGTTGGCCAATTGACATTTTTACTTGAGGATCAAGTATGGGGCATAAGTCTCCTTAATAAACTCTGTGGGTTCACTAAGGGACAATCAAAGAACTTTAAATGTACAGAGAGCCTGATGACAGCACATCTGGGACTCAGAGATTTTCATGATTTATGAGTGTAAAATAGGCTTCTGAGCTAGTCAGGAATGATTTTTGCTGTGAACACAGATCATTATTATGGTTAAATTGCCCACTTTGGGATTAAATCTCCTTTTAGAGGGTTTCTACCATGTCCACCATTTTCAATAATTGAACATTGATCTGAATGTATACTAGTGAGAGATCTCAGGAGAAAGCTAAAAGGAAGCTGGTTTCACACTTGTAGATGCTGTCTTGTTACTGACTTGTACTTACCAGTCAATTATATTCTAGTTGGCTTTTAGTTGGCTTTTCTTTTCTTCCTTCCTTCCTTCCTTCCTTCCTTCCTTCCTTCCTTCCTTCCTTCCTTCCTTCCTTCCTTCCTTCCTTCCTTCCTTCCTTCCTTCCTTCCTTCCTTCCTTCCTTCCTTCCTTCTTTCCTTCTTTCTTTCTTTCTTTCTTTCTTTCTTTCTTTCTTTCTTTCTTTCTTTCTTTCTTTCTTTCTTTCTTTCTTTCTTTCTTTCTTTCTTTCTTTCTTTCTTTCTTTCTTTCTTTCTTTCTTTCTTTCTTTCTTTCTTTCTTTCTTTCTTTCTTTCTTTCTTTCTTTCTTTCTTTCTTTCTTTCTTTCTTTCTTTCTCTTTCCTTGCCTTCCTGCCTCCCTCCATCCCTCACTCTCTCTCATTTTCTTTCTGTTTTAACGTTCAATTCAATTCATTTTTTAAGTACCTGCCATGTTCAAAGCACTATTCTACTGTAGATGCTAGGAATGTAAAGATGAAAAGTGCCATAAACTTTGTCCTTATGGAGCAGACATTTTAAGATGGTTTAGATATGTAAATTTGACTAGTGTACACAGGAATTAGTTTACATTAATAAACAGCATAATTTATGGCGGCCATTCTCAAAGATTGTACCATAAATTTTCTTGGTTTGCCATGAAATTTTGAAGCTCATGTCAGATAAAAGAATATTTCTAAATAATTTTATTTAATATCAACTTTACTTATCCACACAGTGTAATAGAATTAGCATTACAATCATGAAATAAACAAAACTCATACATACTAATGACAGAATATATCAGATCCTAAACTTTCTGTTAGTCAATACTAATTAAAAGATATCTATAATGTAATATATATCTGATTATAGTTATGTTACAATAATATATCATATACATAAGTTATAATAGTCTTTATTTAAAAGGATAACTGTGAAGATCAAAATGAGATAGCACAAGGAAGAAATAATATAAGTATATATTTCCACCCCCTCATCCTCTATAGAATTGCCAACATAACTGTCTCATTTTTCACAATTCTTCAGATTATGAGATTCTAGTTCTTAACTTCTTATTCCATGCTCAAACCAAAGAGACTGAATATAAGCATTTTACAGAGATTTTTATTGAGGATGCCAGAGATCATATTGGACCAACTAGAGAAAGGTGAGACAAAGGTTTGGAATTGAGTGAATCTTAAGAAACCATGGGATTTTTATAACTAAGATGAAAAAGGATAACAATATAAGAACCTCTGGGTCTTATTCTCATATAGTTATGTAAACCAATCCCTCTCAACTAGACTAACAGGAGAAGGGGAAGAATTTGCTGTTGTAGGTTTTATAGAAGTAGGCTCAGGAAGAATTATTATGGAACTTAAAAATTGCTGCCTCAATTTTAATTATGGAGCTGTTTCTACAATATTGGAATATTAGCTTCTCATAAGGGTTATTTAGTGGGCATGATTTGCAAATAAGTACCTATACTCTCTCATTGTTTTCTTTGTTTTTATTTCTAGTGTTCAAAGTAATTAATGGTTATGTTGGGCTAGTAGTGCCTGACTGTCCGTTAATATCGTTAAAGTCAATGACAGTTACTAATGTGGTGTTGTGGAATAAACATAGCAACACCACTAAATAATTAATTTCAGTTTTTCAAGCAACACTGAATCTGAAAGACCTTCAGGTCAACCTCTACTCTTAGAATTATGAAGAAGTTTTCCTCAGTTCTGTGGCTAATATTTTTTTTTTAAGCTTATACTTTAATTTAGTGGTTTTTGGACTTTTGTAGCAGTGACTCCCTTATTTTTTATGAATGAGTGTAAAATTACCCCCCTATTCAAAAATAATTTAAACATAAAGGGTGTGTTTGTGTTCTGTGCCCAGGTAGTTGATGTGTGTGGACATAGGATGATCTAGATGTGTCTCACAGAGAGGCATGAATAGGTGTTTTTAGAAGCTCCTCCACCTACCTTTCTCCAAAGGAGATTTTCAGTTCTGCTAGAAAGGGAAGAAGATATTGATTCCATGATGTTCACTCTTTTCCTCTCCTGAAAGAGAATGATTTGTACAAGAATTATATCTATTGTATCTCTTGCCCTTCCCAAAATTTTGTTACTTAAGAAGAAATAATTTTAGGTTCAAACTACACTTTTGATCACTAACTATTATTGGGAAAGGAATACTCTGAAGTTTTTTTTTTTTTTTTAATATATTTTATTTGGTCATTTCCAAGCATTATTCGTTAAAGACATAGATCATTTTCTTTTCCTCCCCCCCCCAACCCCCCATAGCCGACGCGTAAGTCCACTGGGCATTAGATGTTTTCTTGATTTGAACCCATTGCTTTGTTGATAGTATTTGCATTAGAGTGTTCATTTAGAGTCTATCCTCTGTCATGTCCCCTCAATCTTTGTATTCAGGCAGTTGCTTTTTCTCGGTGTTTCCACTCCCATAGTTTATCCTTTGCTTATGAATGGTGTTTTTTTCTCCTGGGTCCCTGCAAGTTGTTCAGGGACATTACACCACCACTAATGGAGAAGTCCATTACGTTCGATGATACCACAGTGTGTTTGTCTCTGTGTACAATGTTCTCCTGGTTCTGCTCCTCTCGCTCTGCATCACTTCCTGGAGGTTGTTCCAGTCTCCATGGAACTTCTCCACTTTATTATTCCTTTTAGCACAATAGTACTCCATCACCAACATATACCACAGTTTGTTCAGCCATTCCCCAATTGATGGGCATCCCCTCATTTTCCAGTTTTGGGCCACCACAAAGAGCGCAGCTATGAATATTTTTGTACAAGTCTTTGTGTCCATTATCTCTTTGGGGTATAGACCCAGCAGTGCTATGGCTGGGTCAAAGGGTAGATATTCTTTTGTCGCCCTTTGGGCATAGTTCCAAATTGCCCTCCAGAATGGTTGGATCAGTTCACAGCTCCACCAGCAATGAATTAATGTCCCTACTTTGCCACATCCCCTCCAGCATTCATTACTTTCCTTTGCTGTTATGTTAGCCAATCTGCTAGGTGTGAGGTGATACCTCAGAGTTGTTTTGATTTGCATCTCTCTGATTATAAGAGATGTAGAACACTTCTTCATGTGCTTGTTAATAGTTTTGATTTCTTTATCTGAGAACTGCCTATCCATTTCCCTTGCCCATTTATCAATTGGAGAATGGCTTGATTTTGTGTACAATTGATTTAGCTCATTATAAATATGAGTAATTAAACCTTTGTCAGAGGTTTCTATGAAGATTTTTTCCCAATTTGTTGTTTCCCTTCTGATTTTAGTTATATTGGTTTTGTTTGTACAAAAGCTTTTTAGTTTGATGTAGTCAAAATTATTTATTTTACATTTTGTGATTCTTTCTATATCTTGCTTGGTTTTAAAGCCTTTCCCCTCCCAAAGGTCTGACATGTATACTATTCTGTGTTTACCCAATTTACTTATGGTTTCCTTCTTTATGTTTAAGTCACTCACCCATTTTGAATTTATCTTGGTGTAGGGTGTGAGGTGTTGATCTATTCCTAGTCTCTCCCACACTGTCTTCCAATTTTCCCAGCAGTTTTTATGAAATAGTGGATTTTTGTCCCAAAAGCTGGGATCTTTGGGTTTATCGTATACTGTCTTGCTGAGGTCGCTTTCCCCCAGTCTATTCCACTGATCTTCCTTTCTATTTCTTAGCCAGTACCAAATTGTTTTGATGACTGCTGCTTTGTAATATAGTTTTAGGTCAGGGACTGCAAGGCCCCCATCATATGTGTTTTTTTTCATTATTTCCCTGGATATCCTTGATCTTTTGTTCTTCCAAATGAACTTTGTTATGGTTTTTTCTAAATCAGTGAAGAAGTATTTTGGTAGTTCAATGGGTATGGCACTAAATAGATAAATAAGTTTGGGTAGGATGGTCATTTTTATTATATTGGCTCGTCCTATCCATGAGCAGTTAATGTTTTTCCATTTGTTCAAGTCTAGTTTTAGTTGTGTGGCGAGTGTTTTGTAGTTGTGTTCATATAGTTCCTGTGTTTGTCTTGGGAGGTAGATTCCTAGGTATTTTATTTTGTCTAAGGTGATTTTGAATGGGATTTCTCTTTCTAGTTCTTGCTGCTGAGCTGTGTTGGAGATATATAGAAAAGCTGATGATTTATGTGGGTTTATTTTGTATCCTGCAACTTTGCTAAAGTTGTTGATTATTTCAATTAGCTTTTTGGTTGAATCTCTAGGATTCTTTAAGTAGACCATCATGTCATCCGCAAAGAGTGATAACTTGGTCTCCTCCTTGCCTATTTTGATGCCTTCAATTCCTTTATCTTCTCTAATTGCTACTGCTAGTGTTTCTAGTACAATGTCAAATAGTAGAGGTGATAATGGGCATCCTTGTTTCACTCCTGATCTTATTGGGAATGCATCTAGTTTATCCCCATTGCAGATGATATTAGCTGTTGGTTTTAGATATATACTGTTTATTATTTTTAGGAATGACCCTTCTATTCCTATGCTTTCTAGTGTTTTTAATAGGAATGGGTGTTGTATTTTATCAAAGGCTTTTTCTGCATCTATTGAAATAATCATGTGATTCTTGCTAGTTTGCTTGTTGATGTGGTCAATTATGTGGATGGTTTTCCTAATGTTGAACCAGCCCTGCATCCCTGGTATGAATCCTACTTGATCATGGTGAATGATCCTTCTGATCACTTGCTGGAGTCTTTTTGCTAGTATCCTATTTAAGATTTTTGCATCTATATTCATTAGGGAGATTGGCCTATAGTTTTCTTTCTCTGTTTTTGACCTGCCTGGTTTTGGAATCAGTACCATGTTTGTGTCGTAAAAGGAGTTTGGTAGAACTCCCTCTTTGCTTATTATGTCAAATAGTTTGTATAGTATTGGGATTAACTGTTCTCTGAATGTTTGATAGAATTCACAGGTGAATCCATCAGGCCCTGGGGACTTTTTCTTAGGAAGTTCTTTGATGGCTTGTTGGATTTCAATTTCTGATATGGGATTATTTAGGAATTCTATTTCCTCTTCTGTTAGTCTAGGCAGTTTGTATTTTTGTATATATTCATCCATTTCTCCTAAATTGGTGTATTTATTGCCATATAATTGGGCAAAGTAATTTCTAATGATTGCCTTAATTTCCTCCTCATTGGAGGTGCTGTCCCCCTTTTCATCTTTAATGCTGTGAATTTGCTTTTCTTCCTTCCTTTTTTTAACTAGATTGACCAGTACCTTGTCTATTTTGTTTGTTTTTTCAAAGTACCAGCTTCTTGTCTCATTTATTAAATCAATAGTTCTATCACTTTCGATTTTATTAATTTCTCCCTTAATTTTTAGGATTTCTAATTTGGTTTTCTGCTGGGGGTTTTTAATTTGATCGCTTTCCAGTTTTTTCATTTGCATTTCCAATTGATTGATCTCTGCTCTCCCTTGTTTGTTAATATAAGCATTCAGGGATATGAATTTACCTCTGATTACCGCTTTGGCTGCATCCCAAAAGGTTTGGAAGGATGTTTCGCCATTGTCATTTTCCTCGATGAAATTATTAATTGTTTCTATGATTTCTTCTTTAACTAAATGGTTTTGGAGTATCATATTGTTTAATTTCCAATTGGTTTTAGATTTGGTTTTCCATGTACCATTACTAATCATTATTTTTATTGCCTTGTGATCTGAGAAGGCTGCATTCATTATTTCTGCTTTTCTGCATTTGTGTGCTATGTTTCTGTGACCTAATGTATGGTCAATTTTTGTGAATGTGCCATGTGGTGCTGAGAAGAAGGTGTATTCCTTTTTATCCCTATTTATTTTTCTCCATATGTCTATTAATTCTAATTTTTCTAAGATTTCATTCACTTCTTTTACCTCTTTCTTATTTATTTTTTGATTTGATTTATCTAAATTTGATAATGGTTGGTTTAAGTCTCCCACTAGTATGGTTTTATTGTCTATTTCTTCCTTCAATTCTCCTAGTTTCTCCATTAGAAATTTGGGTGCTATATTATTTGGTGCATACATATTGATTAATGATATTTCCTCATTGTCTATAGTCCCTTTTAACAAAATATAATTACCTTCCCTATCCCTTTTGATCAGGTCTATTTTTGCATTGGCTTTATCAGATATCATGATTACCACTCCTGCCTTCTTTCTATCAGTTGAAGCCCAGAAGGTCTTACTCCATCCTTTAATTCTGACCTTGTGGGTGTCAACCCGCCTCATGTGTGTTTCTTGAAGACAACATATGGTAGGGTTTTGGATTCTAATCCATTCTGCTATTCGTCTACGTTTTATGGGTGAGTTCATCCCATTCACGTTCAAAGTTATGATTGTCATTTGTGGACTCCCTGGCATTTTGATTGCCTTCCCTAATTCTAACCTTTTCTTCTTCGGCTCTACCTTTTAGTCCAGTGATTTACTTTGAAACAGTCCCCCTTGTCCCCTCCCTTGATGTTTCCCTTTTTAGTCCCTCCCTTTTTGTTCCCTCCCCCTCCCCCCTCTCTTACCCTCCCTTTTTGTTCTCCCTCTCCCCCTCCCCCCCTTGGTTTTCCCTTCTCCTTACCCTTGTTGGGTAAGATAGAATTCAAGATCCCAATGGATCTGGAGGTTTTTCCCTCTCAGAGCTGATTTCCCTGAGATTGAGGTTTAAGTAACCCCCCCCCCTCTCTTCCTCTCCTTCTTATAGGAGTTTTCTTCCCCTCCCCTTCCCATGTGAATCTTTGTGTGAGAATGATTATTCTATTTGGTCTTTCTTTACCCCCTATTTATACATTACATTTTCCCCACATGTTAGTATACATAGGTTGATACAAATGTAGTCCTTATAGAAGAGAGTTTGAGTAAAAGAAGAAGATAACATTTTCCCCTTTCCTTAATATTTACCTTTTCAGGTATTCCTTGCTCTTTGATTTTCGGTATCAAACTTTCCACAGAGCTCTGGTCTTTTCTTTGCAAAAAGTTGGAAGTCTTCTATTTTGTTGAATGCCCATACTTTCCCTTGGAAGTATATAGTCAGTTTTGCTGGGTAGCTGATTCTTGGTTGGAGACCCAGCTCTCTTGCCTTTCTGAAGATCATGTTCCATGCCTTACGATCATTCAGAGTAGAACTTGCAAGGTCTTGGGTGACCCTGATTGGCATTCCTTTATATCTAAATTGTCTTTTTCTGGCTTCCTGTAGGATTTTTTCTTTTGTTTGATAGCTTTGGAATTTGGCAATTACATTCCTGGGAGTTGTCTTTTGGGGGTTTAGTGTAGAAGGTGTTCTGTGAGCTCTGTCAGTGGCTGTATTGCCCCCTTGTTCTAGAATCTCTGGGCAATTTTCTTTGATTATATCTTGTATCACCATGTCCAGTTTGGTGTTTATTTCTGGCTTATCTGGGAGTCCAATTATTCTTAAATTATCCCTTCTCCCCCTATTTTCCAGATCTATCACCTTGTCGGTGAGATATTTTATGTTCTCTTCTAATTTCTTGGTATTTTGGCTTTGCTTTATTGATTCTTGCTCTTTTACACGATCGTTGTCTTCCAGCTGCCTGATTCTGGCCTTTAAAGCCTGGTTTTCTTTTACAGTTTGGTCAAACTGGTTTTGTAGATGCGTGAATTTCTTTTGCATTATTTCCAACTTTTCCTCCCAGAAGGCTTCCATCTTTTTGGTCATTTCTGATTCAAATTCTTCATAGGTTTGTGGAGAGTTTCCATTTCCTTTGGAAGGTTTTGGAGCATTTTCTTTTATATTATCTTCTGTCTGCTCTGTATTTTGTATTTTGGCTCCATAGAATGTGTCCAAAGTCGCCCCTTTCTTCTTATTTTTCTTGGTATTTTGGGGCTTCTGTGGTTCTGTGGAGTTTGTCATCTCTGAATGTGGAGGATTAGTTTTTCTTGTCTCTTTCTGGTGTTCAGAGGCAGTCCTGGGCAGATAGTTCTATGGGCTTTCCCTGGGTTAAACTGAATATGCCTCACTGGAACTGGAATGGAAGGGTCGGACCACGAGGCCACACTCTCCCCCCGGCTCGCTTTCCGGAAGTTGCCTTCAGAATCGCTGGCCGTGAGGCTGTTTCGCAGGCCTGCGGGGGGATGGGCTGCCGCTTCCCCAAGCTCCGAGAGCACAGACTTTCACTGAGACTTGGATAGCAGGATCCAGCCCGTGAGGCTGTCTTGCCCGCCCTGAGGGTTGCTGTTGTTTTGACCAGCTCTCTGCAGCGGAAGCCCCAGGCAGTAACTTTCACCGGGACTGTAGAAGGCCCTGAGGGTTGTTGTTTCCGAGGACCCTGCTCTCTGAGCCGGCCGGCTGCGGCTTCCGGGAGCCTTGGACTCTGCGCTCCTACCCCTGAGGTCCGAGTGATCTCGGGTTCTGGCTTTTAAGGGGAGCCGTACCTTTTGAACCGGGTCCAGGTCCAGGAGGAGGGTTCCCAGGGTCTGTGCTGTTGATTGTTTTGAATTTCGGCGCCTTAGGAGCTTATCGTTTGAGATCGGTCGGGAAGGGTTTTCCGGAGATCTGAGCTTTAGCTTTCTCTAAGCCGCCATCTTAACCGGAAGTCCTACTCTGAAGTTTTATATCCAGTGGTTTTACTCTTTTCTACCAAATGCCTATTGTAGAAAGAGAGAAAAGGGGGAAGGAGAGGAAAGAAGAGAGAGAGGGAGGAATGTTCATACAGAAAAAGAAGGGAGGGGGAGAGAGAGAGAGAGAGAGAGAGAGAGAGAGAGAGAAAGAGAGTCCAGACACTTTACCTAGAGGGAAATTTCCTGAAGTCTCTAGTATGGTAAACTATGAATAGGGAATTATCAAGGTATAGGCTCCTTTACATGTTGGCTTCTTGCTATAGTTTTCCTTCCTTCCTTCCTATCTGGGAACTTCTTTCTTTCTTTCTTTCTTTTTTTGTTCCATTTGAATTAACTTATTTAGTCAATTTAGAACATTATTCCTTGGTTACAATAATCTCATTATTTCCCACCCACCCTTCCCACAGCCCACGCACAATTTCATTGGGTATTACTTGTGTCCTTGATCAGAACCTATTTCCATGTTGTTGATGTTTGCACTAGGATATTCATTTAGTCTACATCTCCAACCATATCCCTTCTATCCATGTATTCAAGCAGTTGTTTTTCTTCAGTGTTTCTACTCCCACAGTGTTTCCCTCTGAATGTAGATAATTGTTTTTCTCATAGATTCCTCCAAGTTGTTCAGGGTCACTGCATTGCCACTAATGGAGGAGTCCATTACATTCAATTGTACCACAGTGTATCAGTCTCTGTGTACCATGTTTTCCTGGTTCTGCTCCTCTCAGTCTGCATCACTTCCTGAAGGTTGTTCCAGTCCCCATGGAATTCCTCCACATTATTATTCCTTTGAGCATAATAGTATTCCATCACCAACATATATCACAATTTGTTCAGCCATTCCCCAATTGAAGGGCATCCCATCATTTTCCAATTTTTTTGCCACCACAAAGAGCACAGCTATGAATATTCTTGTACATGTCTTTTTCCTTATTATCTCTTTGGGGTACAAACCCAGCAGTGCTATGGCTGGATCAAAGGGCGGACAGTCTTTTAGTGTGCTTTGGGCATAGTACCAAATTGCCCTCCAGAATGGTTGGATCAATTTACAACTCCACCAGCAATGCATTAATGCCCCAACTTTGCCACATCCCCTCCAGCATTCATTACTTTCCTTTGCTGTCATGTTGTCCAATCTGCTAGGTGTGAGGTGATTGCTTTGCATCTCTCTGATTATAAGAGATTTAGAACACTTTTTCATGTGCTTATTAATAGTTTTAATATCTTTAACTGAAAATTGACTATTCATGTCCCTTGCCCATTTATCAATTGGAGAATGGCTTGATTTTTTGTACAATTGGTTTAGCTCTTGATAAATTTGAGTAATTAGACCTTTGTCAGATGTTTTTGTTATTATGATTGCTTCCCAATTTGTTGCTTCCCTTCTAATTTTGGATGCATTAGTTTTGTTTGTACAAAAACTTTTTAATTTGATGTAATCAAAATTATTTATTTTACTTTTGGTGATTTTTTTTCTAGCTCTTGCTTGGTTTTAAAGTCTTTCCTTTCCCATAGGTCTGACAACTATGGTGTTCTGTGTTCGCCTAATTTGCTTATAGTTTCCTTCTTTATATTCATGTCATTCACCCATTCTGAGTTTATCTTCGTGTAGGGTGTAAGATGTTGATCCAAACCTAATCTCTCCCATACTGTCTTCCAATTTTCCCAGCAGTTTTTATCAAATAGTGGGTTTTGGTCCCCAAAACTGGGATCTTTGTGCTCATCATAGACTGTCTTGCTGAGGTCATTTACCCCAAGTCTATTCCACTGATCCTCCTTTCTGTCTCTTAGCCAGTACCAAATTGTTTTGATGACCACTGCTTTATAGTATAGTTTGAGATCTGGGACTGCAAGTCTTACTTCCTTTGCAATTTTTTTCATGATTTCTTTGGATATCCTTGATCTTTTGTTCTTTCAAATGAAGTTTGTTATTTTTTTTTAATTCAGTAAAAAAGGTTTTTGGTAGTTCAATGGGTATGGCACTAAATAGATAAGTTTGGGTAGGATGTATTTTTATTATGTTAGCTCTTCCCAACCATGAGCAATCAATGTTTTTCCAATTGTTTAGATCTAGTTTTAATTTTGTGGAGAGTGTTTTGTAGTTGTTTTCATATAGTTCCTGTGTTTGTTTGGCAGATAGATTCCTAAGTATTTTATATTGTCTCAGGTGATTTTAAATGGAATATTGCTTTCTAATTGTTGCTGCTGAACTGGGTTGGAGATATATAGAAATGCTGATGACTTATGCGGGTTTATTTTGTATCCTGCAGCTTTGTTAAAGTTTTTGATTATTTTGACTAGTTTTTTGGTTGATTCTCTAGGATTCTTTAATTAGACCATCATATCATCTGCAAAGAGTGATAGCTTGGTCTCTTGATTGCCAATTTTAATACCTCTAATTTCTTTTTCTTCTCTAATTGCTACTGCTAGGGTTTCTAGTACAATGTTAAATAATAGAGGTGATAATGGGATCCTTGTTTCACTCCTGATCTTATTGGGAAGGCTTCTAGTTTATCACCATTGCTGATGTTTATATACTGTTTATTTTTTTAGGAAAGGCTCCTCTATACCTACACTTTCTAGTGTTTTCAATAGGAATGGGGGTTGTATTTTATCAAAGGCTTTTTCTGCATCTAATGAGATAATCATGTGATTTTTGTCGGTTTGCTTGTTAATATGGTCAATTATGTGGATGGTTCCAGGGACTTCTTTCTGAGAAAAACTTAAATTTACATGTGTAGTATTTCAAATCTAGAATATAGAAGAACTAGGATCTCTCCTTTTCTAAGCTCTCTCCAACTCTGTCTCATACAAGCAGATAAGAAGAGATTGTTCTGCAAATGTATTTGAGCTCTGAGTAACATAAGTAATTGCTTTGGCTTATTTCAAAAGCCTGTCCAGTAGTCTCTCAAAGCTGAGGGCTGTTTTTCTGTCTAGGTGTGACAATTTAGATGAATAATGATGAGATGGGAGACAAGGAGTGCTTAGACCTGGAGCTCAGACATCAGAAAACTGTTCCATCTGGCTCAGGGTTCCTGTTTATTATATAGTTCAGTGAGTATATGCTTTTCTGGCACATAGTCGTTTTTCAACATACATAATCTTTTACAGATAATTGGATATGTCACACATTAACAAATTGCTTAATCAACATACTATGATCATATACCATGTTGCTACAACAGAAAAATTACATGACAGAGAGAAATGACATAGGCAGGGTAGCCAGGGGGTCAGTTCCCCCTGACCTGTGGGATGACCAGCTAAGAATCATTCTTGCTTTTGATCAGCTTTCACAATCATTCAGAATTACTTAGGAGATGGGTAACAAAACATTTCTCAGCTAGGTATGGGGCTAAAGGGTAATTTAATACAGACCAGAATCAGGTATATTTCTGATTTCTAAGTTGCATTTTTCTTTATGTTTCACTCAGGCACTTAGTGATGTTGCTTTGGTTATTGTAAACATAACAATTCAGTAAAGTATATCAGTAGCTTGTGCTTTAGAGGAGTGATTGACGTGCCTGTGTGTTTGGCTTGCAGTGCATATGGGACATCTAAGTGTAGCTCTGTTAAGAGGGAAAAGGGAGGGGTAGTTGGTAATGATCTTTGTGTTTTAATTCTGTGAATGTAATATTTTTGGGGTAATAATCTGGGGTGATTAAAGTGGGACATATTTGTGTTAACCCTATAAGTATTTGCTCTCATATTATTTCTCTTGTACTGGGGAGAGAATAGTAGTCATAACAATTTCATTAGTAAGGGAAGTTAGTGGGAGAAGTTACATAGAGGGGGGCTCAGTGGGTATACCTTATCTTTTCTGAAGGATGCTTTGCAGACGTCATTCCCCAAGTGTGACTCCATCAGACAGCCTGGGTATCTGTCCAACAACAATATATAAAGAAATCTTAAGCATGCAATAAAAAAAAAAACCCAAGAAATAATTGCTTACATGGTAAACACTATCACAGGGTCATAGCATTAAAAGAAGAAGAAATCAATGAGATCAAACACCATAACCCCTCTATTTTGCTATTAAGAAAATTGAAGACCAAGGAGGTTTGGTAACTTGTTCATTCCTCAGATAGTCTGTTAATGAGGGTATTTATTAAAAGATTTAGCACTAAGGATACAAAGAAATGCAAATACTGTACATTGTCCCTTCCCTTAAAGACCTCACATTCTAATAGGGAGTGACAATAATCAAAACTACTTACAAACAACATGTATGCAGAGCAATTGGAAGATAATTTCAGAGAGGCCATTAGTAGTGTAGGTTGACACATTATAAATTACCAAGAGGGGTAGTACTATGTAAGAGGGAGAAAGTGGATGGAGGTAGAGTGCTAGATGGCTCAGTGGATAGAAATCCAGGTCTGGAGACTGGAGATTTTGGGTTCAAATCTAATCTCAGACACATTCTAGCTATATGACCATAGGCAAGATACTGAACCTCCATTTCCTAGGCCTTACCACTCTTCTGCCTTAGAACCAATGCATAGTATTGATTCTAAGACAGAAGGGAAGGGTTTAAAAAATAAAATAATATAAAAGTTCGGAGAGGAATAAAACAGCCATACTGTAAAGATCTTTAAAAGAAAACCAGATAATTTCACATTATTTCAATATTATTTCATCTTGGGGATAATAGAGGGTAAATGGAGGTTACCAAGTATGATGTTATGGTCAAACCTGTGCTTTGGGAAGATCCCTTTGGCCTCTGGATGAGACTCTGGATAGAGCCTGGATAGATATAGGTAGACCAACCAAGTTATTATAAGTAGGTCAGGTTTGAGTAACAAGGGGTTGCACCAGAGTGGCTACTGTGTAGATGGAGAAAAGGATACATATATGGCAGATATTATGAAGATAGAAATCACAAGGCACCAGACTGTATATGTGGGGCAGTGGAGACTGAGGGGTCGAGTTAGTGACACTGTCATAATTTGAATCCAGGTCTTCGGATATCAAATTCAGCATGGCTTCCACTTTACCATGCTGACTCTCAAAGACAAAATACAGTTTCAGCAGGAAGTCCCCCCAGTCTTTCAATTGCTTGGTAATTGGGACCAGCAGTCCCAGGCAAAAGACCTGGAGTAGTTGTTGCTTTGCCCTTTGAATGGCAGACTCTGGTTGGATGTTGGGCTGTCTTTACCCTCACTGAGATAAGCCCAGCCCCAGAGAATTCTTTTACTTGTGAAACCCTGGGGGAACCAAGGGACTGGGGTACAGTATCTTGAAGCTTCTTTCACCCTTCTGCCTATAGGGTCTGGCATTGGGGATAATATAATAAGCATCCTAGTCAGCATTGGAGTGCACCATTTCCATAAGTGCCCTCCCCTTCCTTCCTGCTGTGAGTCCTGGACTTTCTCCCCTCTTGTCAGGAACTCAGTAGTTACTGGGGTCAGTGATTAGTTCCTGGTAGGTCTTTCTAGGCCAACCTTCACAGCCTGATCAATGTGAACTACTCTTCTATCATCTCAATCTAGTTGGAATGAATTCCCTCTGGTTTGAGCTTTGTTTTTCAATGAAAAAAGTGAATAAAATCATGCAGGGATTTTACTAAAAAGATCTAATAATTTTATCCATTGCTTTGGATCTGAGGTGTGAGAGAGTCTTGGGTCCCTTCTTTTTACCCCACAGTTTGGAAAAATCTACCATAATATTTGACTGAAGAGTTCTACAGAAGACATTGAGGCTAGGAATTATGTGCCAGCTGAAAATAAGTTGAATATTTGCTTCCTGTTGTTTTTCTACTATGCACATAGGTTTAATCTACCAAAGAGGGCTACCTCCTCTTGAACTATCTTCTCTTATTGTCCCTCAATTGTTTCCAACTGTAAGCACTACTCATTGTCCTAAGCAAGTACAAAGATTTACATAAAGGATTCTATCACAGTATGAGATGTCTATGTAGTCCTTTAAATCAATCTCATCTGAACTCTGCATTTGAGTAATATATGTGAAAATAATTGCAATTTGTGTGCTAATATATATTGCTGTAATATTTATTGGGGAAGGAAATAGGATTGGAAAAATGGGGGATAATAAGGGAGATTTGTATGAGGGTAAGGAGGAGTTAAGGGGAGAGAGGGAACACTGCTTGGTGAGGCAAGGGAGGGAGATGAAAACAGCAGGGGTCCGATAAGGTCTTTTATTGCCTTGATGACTGAACTGATTTTCAGCTCCCTCTCTGACCAGAAAAGATAGTCCACTTATCTGACTGCGAATTCAAATAATATAAAGTTTGATAATCCAGTTGGAATTGGAGTTTTTCCTTAGCTTCAGAGTATAGGGCCAGGCCCTAGAGGCTGGCAGAGAGTTTGTCCCACTCCCATCTACTCTCATTCTAATTCAGAATCTTAGCAGTAGACAGAAAGCAAACAAGAACAGGTCTAACTTTCAGAGGTGAATGGGCCTGAATCTTTGGGCTGAACCAAGAAGAGGCGGCACACCACACCAGACCGGGCTGAACAAGCTCATCTCTCCTCCAACACCAGGAAACAAGTCCCACTCCCGGCAGGAAGGAAGTGCTAGTCACAAGACCCCACTGCCACTCCCGGCAAGAAGGAAGTGCTAGTCACAAGACCCCTTCCCCCACAAACAGTCAGTCTTGTTTCCTTTCCACATTGCAAGAGATGAAGCTGTAGAGCCACACTTAGGAACTTCCATGCAAAGCAGAGCATGGGGAATGATAGTGAAAAGTAAGTTGCAAAATATAATTCAGGATTAAAAAATGAAAGAAGTTAAGAACTTTTAGACTTCTGAGAGAAGTCTATCATTATGAATAGCCAGGCACCGAACATGGAGGGCACAGGCTGATCTCCCAAGAAATGATATCTTAATGGCTAGAAAATGATTTGTTCAGAATAATTTGTCCCTGTGCTGTCAGATTATTGATTATTTAAAGGTCAAAAATCAATGTCAAACTAGAAGAAAGGATGAAGATGAGAAGAAACTGCATACAAATTATGAAACCTTTCACCTGACTTATTCAAACAAGTTATTGATGCTAATATTTTAACACTCCAATGGATCCATGATCTCATTGTCAGAGATAATCTTTTCAGCATCAAACTAGAGCAAAATGTAATGTTTCATATGTACTTGTTAAAATGGTACAAGAGTCCTTGATACTTACAACCATGGAAACAAGTTTGTTCAATAATTCTCTAATTTTTGTCAAGCCATGAAGTGGGAAGATATGACCTGAAAGTGTTGACCAGTCAGAAATGTCATTAAAGATGTACTGTGTAGAGTTCAGATCTATGGGGCATTTCCTCTAGATGACACAAGCTCTCCAGATGGTCCTATTTGCAGCTGATAGTGCTAGTTACATTAGCCTCTTGGCATCTTGATGAGATCTATGACTACTCAAGAGACTCATTTGATAATTCACAGAGTACAAAACCAAACTGATGAATAATTGTTGCTGCCCAGAATAAGACATGTAGTGAGTCAGTATACTGGATAGGTTCTGCAGACTAGCAGATTGGGATTGATTGGGAGGGGGGGAGCAGGCTGGAATGCATTTAGGAAATTGAGAATATGGTATGCAAACAGATTCAGAGCTAGAGCATGAGATTATATTTGTGACAGGGCACACAATACAGAGTACTTTCAACAGTCCCAAAGTGCTTTTAAAACACAAATGTTTATCTAGTGATGATATAGGGCTGAGTATCATGGAACACGATGATCTCTAATGGACCAGAATTGTAGGTTACTGAAAGTGCAATGTAGAGACACAGTGAGTTTATTTAGGCTGCAGTATATTACCACTGGTGACTAGCTTATAATAAATCATGTAATGTCTGTCCCACAAGTCTTAGCGCAATTTTCAGTTTTTGTAACTTAAAGATTTAATAATCAAGGAAATACGTAATTGAATAAGGTGGGCTTTTTATCTAGCAAGAGGGCAGAATAACAGATCAGAAGAATAAGTCTCACCCTGGTACCTACAAAAGATTAAAAGACCTAAAGGAAATCCTCCATCATGCTGGGAAAATTTGTATGCAATATTTGTGAAAAGACACAAGAATAAAAACATATGGATTGCTTGTGATTGCCACCATTTCAGACAGTGCCCACACCAATGAGATCATGGGTCCATTGAAATATTGAGATACTGACATTCTCTAAGACTGATGTTGTAATAAACTGTACATACTATGCATGCAAACATTACATAAACTGTAGAAGTTATTGAAACAAACTAGTCTAAGACTTAATTAAAATGATTATCAATTTATTTTTATTTTGTACAATATCAAATTTCTTTAATATCAAATAAATAACCCTCTCTTTCTGCTCATAGTGTTCAAGCTCAGGCCCTTTTCTCCTATAACCTCTGTCCTTGATCTGTCAGGTTGATGGTCTAACCAGGAAAAACTGGATTGCCTAGGGGTGATCTGAAGGTTTTTTTTCAGGTGATGTGAACTCACCTTTTCTATCTGGCTCACATCATGACTACTGAGAATTAGGAAGTAAGAAAAATGAGCTAAAACCTTTATCCCTTTTGCCTTTGCTTTCATGTGCCAGTACTGTTAAGCACGTCCTTATTGCTCTTTTAATTTACATTGGGCTGCCCTTGAGTGGTTCTACAACCCTGTCTGAACATGCCAGTTAATATTCCAGCCATTATTATATCATTGTGACCTCAAAATGAGAAGACATAGTGAAGAATAAATAGTTGCTACAGACAATGTGGGAACAGAAATACCTGCTGAGTTAAAAAAAAAGTTAATTCTAATTGACAATCAAATTTGCCTATTACCTTGCAAGGTCATTGAATTCCACTTCAGTTCTGGTAGGAAATAAATCAATTCAAAATTCTGATGTTTTTACCCATTATTTGTTGCAAAACGGAGGAAATCTCTATTATAAAATAGTTTAAAAGATTCCACAGAAAGGCAAATGGAGGATAATATATTTGAAGATAAATCATCCTGAAATAAAGTGTGAGGTAATGAGATTTAGTTATTATTTGAAGAAGTGGTGTCTTTCCTCATTTCCAAGGCTAACTCTTCCGTCTATGTTAGAAGTCCAAGTAGGTTGGAGAAATAATTACTTTTACCCAGGGTGCTGCAATTTAGAGGGCACTGATACCTACTCTGCCTGAGAATGCACAAATTGAACTTAGCTTCTAATTAGTAAAGATAACTGAATGAAATAGAAAGCGAACTCATCCTGCTCTGCTCTGCTGGGGTGGGGGGGGGGGAGTGTGGAGGGTACACCAGAAGCACCCTAGTAGTATCCTGAGCTCTTTCTCTCACAAATTTTTGTGTCCCAAGTTCTGAATTTTCTCCCCACAAAACCTTCACATGAGTAAATATGAGTGGTCAGATTTCTTTGTGGTCACACATGCCTTTCGTTTATATCTTTTCATAAATGTAAATTATTATTGGCAATCTGTTGCAACCTGCTTTTATCTTTTATGATTTTTTTCATTCTTTGAGTCAATGGTGCTGATGTAATTCTTTTAAGATCATGGCATTTTATGATTTGGAGCCATATAAGAATGCCAGATATTAGAAATGTAAAATGATTGGCTATTTTTGGCAGCTAACAGCTTTTGGTCAGTGAAAGTGCTGGATAGCTTATACATGATCCATCCTGCTCTCCTCCTACTCTGTTTTGAATTCAACTCATTGATTATATGTAATGTTTATTCTCACAACTAGATTGGAACAGTGGATAAAGTACTGGACTTGTAGTCATGAAGATCTGAGTTCAAATGCATCCTCTGACAAAATAGCTGTGTGATCCTGAGTAAGCCACTTTACCCTCTGTCTGCCTCAGTTTCCTCATCTATAAAATGAAGATAAAAGTACATACCCTCCAGAGTTATGACAATCAAATGAGATAATACTTTTTAGAGTGCTTAGCACAGTGGCTGACATATAGTAGGTATATTATAAATGTCATTTATTTTTAACCATTATCATTGTCCCAAACATTCCAATTGATTGCCAAACAATTGTATGCCATAATCTGGACAATATAAATAAGGAGATAATAGCAGAACTTAAGATAAGGCAGATCTACTGAACTAGAAAAACTTTGACTCAAGTGCAAATGATAGCATTTTATGTTTCAGAGAGATCATCCTACCAGTTACTTAGTCCTGTGACCAAAAGATGAGATACTAGGCAATAGATGGATTTATTGACCTCTTTAACCCATGAATCAGGAATAAATAAGGTTCTTAAAAATATTATCTAGTGAAGAACCATACAGCTTCTCTATGTGGAGAGAGCATCCTAAAATCAAGAAGCCATTTATTAAATGCCAACTCTGTTCTGGGCTCTACACTAGGACCCACAAATACAAAGATAAAAATGAAAATATTTCTGTTTCCAAGGACCTTCTATATTATCAGAAGAGATTACATGTGGAAAAATAATTATATACAAAATATATGCAAATTACATTTGTGGGGAAAAGACATTAGCAGCTGGGGTTATCAGGATATATATATATATATATATATATATATATATATATATATATATATAAAGTGTCATTTGAGGAAAGTTTTGAAGGAAACATGATATTTTAAGGGGGGAGGTATGGGTCTTCAAGATGAAGTGAGTTAGAAGTGGAGGTAAGATGACTCTACGAGTAGGAGATAGTTCATCAGGGGTACAGAGATAGTGTGTGATATAGATGATATATCAGGCAGAGGACACTGAGAAGACTCCCAGACAGGTAGAAGGAAATCTAAGAGTAAGTGCAATGGCAATCCATAGAGGAGAAGACATATAGAAGGATATGGTGATTAACATTATAATTAAGTTCTGTAGAGGGGTCAAGAATGATGGGGACTGAGCAAAAGCCATCAGATTTGTAAATTGAGATCAATGGTAACTTTGAAGAGCATGCTATTGTATGATTGATGTGATCAGAGGCCACAAAGAAAAACAGTGAGAGCAGAGGAAGTGTTATTGAAAAATATAGCCAGCTTCTTCTAGGAGTTTTTCTATGAAAGAGAAGAGAGATCAGGATAATGGCTTAAGGGGATGATACAATCTAGTAAGATTTTGCTTTTTCTTCCCACAGGAAGGTGAGACCTGGGTGTGTTGGTTGGCTTCAGTAAAGGAACCAGTATATATAGAGAGACTGAAAAGATGGAGAGATGATTTATAGGAGCAATCACCTGGAGAAAACAGGAAGAGATGAGACTGGGGCAAGTGTACAGGAGTTAATATTGGCAAAGAGAAGCATCCTCTGTCACAGACTGGAGTAAAGGAAGAGAAATTGAGAGATAATGTCAAGAGTGGTTTGTGATGTAGATAAGGGGAAGAGAAATGCTTTCATTTTTGTCAATAAAATATGAAATGGGATGTTCATAAAAGAAAAACTTTCCCATTGTGTTTTAAAAGAATATCACATTCCTATTTTTTCACATTACATAGGAAAGTTCATAATGTATAAAAGTTCTCTTTGAAAGCAATGCATTTGTGGTTCTTAGGATGTCAAAATTTCCCATGAGGCTTTGAAGGTGGTTATGATAAACACTAAGTTAATAAGGTTATTATTGTCTTCTATGTTCGTTATCTTCCTGGTGCATTCAAATTTCTTGTATCTTTCTAACAATTTCTGCCAGGTGGTAGCTGTGTGCTGCCATCCTGTAGGGTGTTGATGTCATGCAATGGTCTTGAATCCAATAAACCATTTGAGGTAGATTGATTTTATTGCTTTAAAGACAAATTTGTGGCTCTTCAGGAAATAATTTCTCACAGAGGAACAGTCATTGCACCTGATTATCTCAGTTATGGGGGGAAAATGCAGCTCCGGATGCAAGCTGTGAAGTGTCACTGAAACCACTGCAAATAACCATGTGAACTAGAATCACCTGAAGACCGAGATGCAGAAGTGTTGGTCAGTAGAGTTCTGTCATCAACGTTAGGAGGGATTTTCATCCATGTTGTGGTTCTTATAAATTAAAATGAAATGAAATATGATGCTAGGTTGCTTTTTCTTCTTCTCTACTATCTGTCCTTTAAATGATGCATGAAATGATGGAACCAGGGATCAGCTAAGATTTATGTGTGCCTCAAACCAGCCCCTTCCCAACCAAAACATCCTTATATTCCTTCACAGAACTCATCCATCCTACAAGGGAACCTTCAATTATAGAACTCATGAGGACTGGGCCAACTAGATTAAGGAGCTTCATAGGTCAGAGAGCTGCTCAGTGACGGTGCAAAAATGCATGTTTGTAGTACTGAAACAATGTTTTACTATGTCATTCAAGCTTCGGTTGTTTCTCCGGACAATTATTTAGACAGGGAGAAGATAAGTTGTTTGGGGTGAGGGAGGGACTACAGAGGGTGTGTGGCAAAAGACTTCAAAGCTGGTAACACAACAGAAAACAAATATGAATTGAGTGTGATAAAATAGTAATGAAGATTTCTTCTATTTCCAGTGGGAATTTTGATTTCCTTTGTGTGACTACTGGAAAATATTGACTTTTGGGCTGATATAATTTAATTTTATGCTTCATCAAAAGTGAAGCTTAAGTTCCATTTGGGAATCAAATGCATCCTCTAGTATGAGCCTATTCCTCCTTCCTCACCATCCAAATTAACCTGTATTTACTTTGTATATAAGATTTAAGTATATTCTCTGTCTCTGTCTCTTTCTATGTCTCTCTTTCTCTGTCTCTCTCTCTGTCTCTCTCTGTCTCTCTGTCTTTCTCTCTCCCCTCCAAAGATACATACGCACATACATATACATTTTATAAATATATATTATATATAAAATCTTGGCTGTGGATAGGATTAGGGATGTTTCAAGGGGGATAACGTAATTATATAATACAATAGATATACACAAGGAATATATGCATATACTATCTATATGTGCACACACACATAATATGTATACATATTATCTAACTATTAAGTAGTAATAAATGCATGCTTCCCAATTCCATCCCTGGCCAAGATATAATTCAAGCTTCTAGAAGGTAGGAACCATTTGATTTTTATCTTTGTGTTAATGCGTAGTAAAGTGTCTGACACTTAGTAGGTGATTAATAACTTTGAAGTGTGCAAAGTACTTAAAAATATTTCTCTGTTTTAACTTTACCACAACCCTGAGAAGAAGGTACTGTCGCTACTCCCATTTTATAATTGAAGAAACTGAGGTAGACAGAGGTTAAGTGATTTGCCCATTGTCATACAACTTATAGGACACAAATCTGAGGCCAGATTTGAACTTAAATCTTCCTTATTCCAGGTCTAGTGCTTTATCCATTGTGCCACTTAGCTAACCAGTAGGTAGTTGATGATTGACTAATTTATATTTTTGGTTATAGATCTGTAAATTACCCCAGAAGTCACATAGTCAAGTTACTTCATTTTAAAGTTACTTCATTTTAAAGATGAAGGAATTGAAGCCCAGAAAGATACAAAACTTTGCTTCTTTCAGATACAAGTAAGAAGTGTTACCTATGGATTGTTTTTTATGACTTGTTGATAACTGGAAGAAGAGAGGATGGAGAACTAATTTCCTATGTAAATTTCCATGCAAATTGGCATAACTGTTGAACCCTAGATGTTTAAGTTTAAAATAGGTAGCAAATCAAGTCAACCAGAACTGATGAAGTATTCATTATATTCCAGGCGTTGTGCTAAGTGATAGAAACACAAATACAAGCAAAAATAAAGATAGTCTCCCATTCTAATGCTGAAAGATAGCACAAAAAAGAGAGATAAAAGGTTGGGAATGAGGAAAGCAGGTACCTTGAGTGAGATGGCAGAAAAGTCCTGAGGTTCAGGGCCAAAAACCAAGATCAGGGGTAAAACCAAGAGAGGAATGGAGGAAGCATGGGTAGTCTGAGCACTTCTTCAAAATGAAGGTTCTGGGAGGAACTCACCAACTGCAATAGGGGATCACAGGGGCAGAAGCATGTTCCAGTGTAAGAAGGCTGATGGGGATGGTAGAGAAGGTCAGAGAATCATAAGTAGAGCTGGGATATATAGCACAGTAGTGAAAATTGTATTAAAAATAGACAAATATTTGGAGGGTGAATTCTTTCCCTCCATAAGTTAGGATCAAATTTCTTCACACCCTCTTATTCTGTATTTTCAAGTATCAAGCATTTATTTATTTTTTCCTCTGATTCCTTCCTGAAAGAGAAATAAAAACTTCTAAAATAAAAAAAATGTAGTCAAACAAAGCAAACTCCCATGTCAAACATATTTGTCTCATTCTGTATATTAGCCCATCTCTTCACTGTCAGGGGATAGGTAGCATTCATTATCAAAGGTCCTTTGGGAACATGGCTGTTCATTGCATTTTCCCAAATTCTTGTCTTTAAGAATTATTTTTTTTTCAATTTTATTGTCATTATAGAAGTTGTTCTTTTTGTTTACTTCAATCTGCATCAATTCATACAGTACCAAGTTTTCTCTGAAACTGTCTCTTTTTTTCATTTCTTACAACACAAGAGTATTTCACTACATCTGTATAGCCTAATTTGTGCAGTCATTCTCCTTCAGTTTCTAGTTCCTTACCATAAAAAGGTTGCTATAAATATTTTTGTACCTAGGGGATCTTTTCCAATCTTTTGATCTCTTTGGAATAGTAGTTGCAGGGTCAAATGATATGCCCTGTTTATTCACTTTGAGGGCATAGTTCCAAGTTTCTTTCGAGAATAGCTGGACCAATTCACTGCTTTGACAAGAGTGTCTTTCCCCAATCCACTCCTACCTCCTATAAACTCTTAACTTATTGTCTATCTGATAATAGTATGTTAGCATTCCTTTGGCTTGTTTAACATCTTCAGGGAACCATTGAAATGCCTTGCTCTATTCATCTGGTATGTGTCATCTTCTTTATAAGATAAGTTCACCTCTTTTCCTTGTCTCCAATATAATGATAAATGCTGTATTCTTTTTATAGTGTAAACTTTTTGAGTGTAAATCATGGACATAGCACCCAAAGACTGTCTTGGGTTCTCTTCTATTTTTCCCTCTATACTATCTCTTTTGTGATATAGTTCATTTATACCTCTGTGAAGATTAAATTTTAACTCCTCCCTGATTGTGAAAATGAAATTAATTAACTCTTCCCTGACTATGAAGATTAAGTTGTAACCCCTTTCTCCTAGGCAGTCTGAAAGCAGGACTTCAACTGTGATTGGTAGACATAGAATTAGGGGAAGGCACAGGAAGTAAAGCAAGAGAAAGTGTCTTTAAAAGGGAATGACAACTTCCTGAGTAGAGTTCTACTTACAGTTCTTTCTTTCTTTGGAGTGGAGGCTGGTGGAGAATCTGATGACTGTACCTGAGACATGGTGAATGAAAGGCTGACTCCTTTCATATTGGATTTTCTGAAGAGACTAGCCTCAGGAGAGACTTCCTCAGGTCCTTGGCTTTGCCAAGGCCCAAGGATTAATTCTCCCTGTGTGATATGGAAATCACTTTAAAAGACTGATATATATTAATTTAAGGTCGCCAAGGAATTCAGGGTTGAGCAAGTGGTCAAGAGTAAATTACTTAGTGCTTAGGCTAGATATCTTACCCTAATGTCTCTCTGATTTTTTTACTTTACTCTTTCTATATTTTAAAAATAAATTATAAATAAATCCCTTTGGAATTAATATAAATTCCTGGCAACCCTATTTTTAAATATAACCCAATTCAAACTTTTATATGATAACCCCTTTTCCCCCCTTACACCTCTATACTGATAACGAGTAGATCTATACATCCAGTATTGATCTTTCTCCTGAACAACAATTCTATATCACCAATTGCTTTCTGGAGATCTTAAAGTGTAGTATTAAATTTATGTTTGGACTGAATATTTAATTGGTCCCCAGGGATTTAATTTTTAAATCCCCAAAATGAATTACTAAAGTATAATGGAATTTATGGTAATTTATTTTTACAATAGAGGGAAACTATTAAGGAAGAGAGAAAAGGGGAGAGAGAGAGAGAGAGAACACTCTGGCTTCCTCTGAGCCAGGTAGAAATTCTAAGGCCCCAGCCAGCGGAAAGGAGTCTCAAGACAATGGGCCTTTCCCTGAGGCTCATGCCTCCAGAAAAGGCAAGGAAGGAAGTCAGCCTTTACACTCACCATGTAGTCAGTTCAATAAGCAGATTCTTTTATCAGCCTCAACTTCAGCAGGCTCCACTCCAAGTGTGTCTCTTTTAAACTCCAAGTGTACCTATTCACTCCAAGTCTCTCTTCATTCCAAGTGTCTTCACTCCAAGTGACTCCCTTCAAGTCTCCAAGTCCCAGTGTCTCTCTTTCCACTTTTAAAGACCTTTTTCTCTTGTGTCACCTTTTACATCTACCAATCACAGCTGATGCTCCACCCCAGGACTGCCTACTCTTTCACATTTGGGTCACAGACCTCCCACTCAATGTATGAAATCAGTGTTCACACCTTTTTGGTGGTTAAAATCCAAAATGGGTAGATCTCCATACTCAACTTTAAGTAATGTGCTTTACATTTTCGGGATTAAAATCTAAATTTAGACAGCGGATTACAATTTAATCTTCACAATCAAGGAAGAGCTAAGTACCTTCATTGTTACAATGAGGAGAGAGCCAAATCCAATCTTCACAATAGACATCTTAAAATCACTATATGTAAAACAGAATGCATTATCTTTCTTTCCAAATCTTTCATTTCCAAGCTTTTCTATTACTATCGAGGTGCCCAGGACACTACCAGTAACACAGGCTCATATCCTTGGTGTCATCTTTACATACTACATATCTAGATTGTTGTCAAATCTCAATCCTATCTTCATGTCTTTCCTACATGCCTCCTCTTTTTCACTTACATAACCATAATCCTAGTTCAAGTCATTGTCACCCTTTGCCTGAATTATTATAAAAGTCTTTTAATTGATCTCCTTGGCTCAAGTCTCTCCCAATTCTAATCCACCATGGGTATTGTAAGTATATCTCTTTAATGTTCCTCTTGATGTCTTGGCAATGCATGAATAAGAAGATGGTTGAGAATGAATGAGTCATGAATACATGTTAATATTCTGTTTAGGTAGTAGGTCCCCTGAATTCTTAGAAGTATGGACTGTGGATCTTTTCCCTCCTTTCCTGTCTTCTGTTTCTTTCATTAAGTTGGAAATATGTTAAAAAATGGAAGCAGTCAATGATGGAGCTGCAGAAATCAACTTAAAAGTGTTTAAGAAAAGTCACTAAACAGCTTATACCTTTTACATGGTAATAACAGTACTGATTATATACCCCCAAAAGGCCAATGAAAGAAAGTAAGGTTGTGTATTTTGCATGTATATCTTTACATAAGATATATTTATATAACAATATTAAAAGTAACATGATCTTTTGACCACTAAAGAATTTTGGCAATAAGAAAGATACAAGATTATTTTTGTTATAATAACACTAAAGGAGATTTAAGCAAGTATGTGGTATAAGAAGAAAGAATCAGTAGAAGGAAGAGACTGAAAATGTTTAGATCAGGAAAACTAAGGGAGGGCTTTGAGGTAAAAAAGTTACCCTTGGCAAGGAGGAGGGGCTATCTCTGAAATGGAAGGAATACAGGAGTAGATGAGGACATGAAGGAATTTAGAAGGGGGAAGGAGGCTATTTGAGGAATATTACCTCTAGTGGTCTCATCTCCTCACTAAAATAGGGTCAAGGTTATTTGTCAAATGTGATGCCTGAAGAAGTCCAGTGAGAATTTAAGGAGAGAGGTGGTGCAGAATGGAACCTGTAGATAATACTATGGGAAGTTAGAAAATGATGGATCTGAGAGCCCTTCTTTTATCAATAACTGATATTAAATTTCATCAATATGCCAACTGAAAGACTATATTTAAAATTCTTTTAAGAAAAGTAATGAATAATGTGTGTAAAGGACAGCTATGTGGTGCAGGGGATAGACTGGAGGACTTGGAGTTAGGAAGATGTGAATTCAAATCTAGCCTTAGACACTAGTTGTATTACCTTGGGCAAATCACTTAACTCTACCTTAGTTTCCTCATTTATAAAATGAGCTGGAGAAGGAAATGGCAAGCCACTCTGATAGTTTTTGCCAAGAAAACTCCAAATGGGTTCACCAAGTATTAAACATAACTGAAACAGCCCAACGACAAGATGAGTAATGATTGGAGTGCTAAAGAGTACTTGCAAAGTCACCAACACCAGGATGGCCCAAACTGGGTCAGGAAAAATAAACATTTACTAAGACTGGGTTATATATATATATATTTTTTCCCCTTATGAAGAGATGAAGGAAACTAATAGTCACAATGGAAACATTTTTTAAACCCTTACCTTTCATCTTGGAGTCAATACTATATATTGGATCCAAGGCAGAAGTGTGGCAAGGGCTAGGCAATGGGGGTTAAGTGACCTGCCCAGGGTCACACATCTGGGAAGTGTGAGGCCAAATTTGAATTTAGGACCTCCTGTCTCTAGGCTTGACTCTCAATCCACTGAGCCACCCAGCTGCCCCCTGGAAAGCATTTTTTTTAAGTTTTAGAAGACTGGGTCTGCAATGATTATAGATGATCTGTTTTATACTATGCATTTGTCTTCCATGACCTATTAAATTCAAGTCCAACAATTATTTATTAAGTGTCAATGATGTGCAAAGCACTTTTCTAAGTGCTGGGGTGGGATATTATAAAGATGAATAAGATTTGGTCCCAACCTCCATTGGTCTCACCTGACGCATACAGAAATAACTAAACTACAATACAATTAAAAAAAAAACCAGGATTCCAAAGCATTTAGAATTTTTAAAATAAACATTAGCCTTCCATTTTAGAATCAATATTGTGTATTGGTTCCAAGGCAGAAGAGCAGAAAGGGTGCCAGTGATGGCAAACCTTATAGAGACCTTAGAGTCAAAGTGCCCAAACTGAAACCCTCACCTTACCCCAGGCAGTGGAGGGAGGAAGTGCTCCCATTGGGCTGCTGAGCAGAGGGGTGGGTCATGTGAGAAATGTTCTTAGGTGGCTGTGGAGAGGGGGACCCTCCAGAATGCCCTGGCACATGTGCCATAGGTTCACCAACAAGGGACTAGGCATTGGAGGTTGTGACTTGCCCAGGGTCACATAGGTAGGAAGTGTCTGAGTTCAGATTTGAACTTAGGGCCTCTTGTCTCTAGGCCTGATTATTAATACATTGACCCGCACAGCTACCTTGATCATCACTATTTTGGCATTTTCCTTTTTTTCCTTCAGAAATCTGTCTGTTAGATGTGAGAGTCCTTTATTATTCTTTCAGCAGATTATTTTTTCCTAACTAGAGATAAGAGGTACATATTTTTGTAGAGGAAAGGTACAAGTTTCTATAGTATGAAATTTGAGATCTGGATGCTAGAAGAACTGAAAGAGACTAAATAGATTGGATTTCTCTTCTCTTTCCTTTTCACTAGATCTGCCCTACCTCTCCAGCAGGTATGGAACACTGATCCCTACCCATACCATATTTTTATAAATCAGGTTACATAAAGGAAACTTTTATATTTTCCGTCCCCTCTCCCCCTCCTCCTTCAATAGCCCATACTGAGAGAGTGGAAGAAAGAACAGCAAAGAAAAAATCACTGTCCCAAGGTATGCTGGAGCCAGCTCATACCAGTTTGTCAGAACCAACTGTGAAATTTCAATATGAGCATTTATTCTTTGGAAGTTAGAAAACCTTACAAACCAGTTGTTTTGTTGATTGACTAGACTTAAGAAAGTCATGGGAAAAATGTCAGTAATATAGATTAACTTAAAAGTGTGCTGTGCATTTTCTTTTTCAGAGACATTCTTAACTAGTATAACACACCATTGACAATGTCTTTGCTACACCTAAATTTTCATTGGCCTTCTTGGCATGGGTGCCTTAATTTCCTTTAGGAGCATTTGGTGGTTGAGAAGTAGCAAAAATGATACAGGGTGGGAGCTGATGAGAGTTGGGGATTAGCAAGGTTTAAAGAGAATTTCAGCACCCTGGACAAAGCAAATTCTTTTCATTAGTAAATACTCTGGAATTTCTTAGAGTCAGATGGTATAGTGGATAGAATACTTGATCTGGAGTAAGATCTGAGTTCAAATTCAGCCTCAGATACTATGTGATCCTGGGCAAGATGCTCAACCTCTGTCTGCCTCAGTTTCCTCAACTTATAAATTGAGGATAACAATACCACCTATATCATAAGGGTAAGTTGTAAGTAGTTTGAATAAAGCAGTCTAAATTCTAGTACTTATTGATTTCTATCCCTCTTTATGACCCTGTATAGCAATTCATTGACATTTGTATTACACACTTCTCTACAGGATACCCTTCTCCCTTTTCTCCTTCATCTTCTTAGAATCTCAAGTTTCCTTCAAAGCTCAGTTTAAATGCTACCTCCTTTAGAGGGACCTTTCTTGACCTTTATTTCTGCTACTCTTCCCACTCAAACTATGCCATATTCTTTGGTACATATTTTTTTCATATACTCACCTGTGTACATGTTGATTCTCCTTCCGGAATGTAAGTTTTTGGAGGAAAGGTGCTAGTTCATTTTTACCTTTCATCCCATGACATCTAGGCTATGTAGTGAAAAGAGGTTTGAACTTGGAATCAGGAAGACTCAGTATAAATCCTTCCCCAGTCCCATATTATCTGAGCAATCATCAGTCAACTAAATGTACTTCAGCCTCAGTTTCCTTATCTGTAAAATGAAAATAGTTTCACTTGTTTCACAAAGTTATTTTAGGGATCAAATGAAGTATCATGGAAATCACTTTGAAAAACTGGTCTCCTTGGTATTGCTTGCACTCAACAATATATTTCCAGACAGTGACTTTTATAAATTTTTATACAGGAATTTGATGTAAAAACCAAAACTAATTTCTAAGAATTTTATGACTGAAATTGGTCCCCTTTACTTTTTCCTCCTTTCTTTGTAGCTGTCTGTGTTTGTTAAAATATAATTTTTCAAATGGAGAAAATATGACCCTTTAGGGTAGGGACTGGCCATGTCTATACTTGTTCCTGGAGGCTGTCAATGCTTAACAAACAACCAAAAAAGGCAATTGCAATGGTTTGGATCTTATATTTACAACTTGACCTATTGGACCTCCAAAGAATCACATTTCTATTTCTTGAGCAGTGATAAATGTATTTACTTGAGGCTATTTTCTAATTTCTACTTTTTTTTAGTCAAGCTTTTGAGGACAAAAATTGTCTTCATTTTGTGACAGTAAAAGTCAGGTTATGTTTCATGAGGGCCCCTTCTCCCTAGCATTGAAGCTCCTTTAATTTATATTCCTGAAAAATAAAAGAATACTTAGTTGTTTAGTAATCTCCCACTGCATTGCCTCAATTTTCTGCAAGGCTATCAATATTTCTCCTTGAGAAGGATGATAGGCTGTCACTGTGGAGACTGAGTCTTAGTGGAAGGAAGTCCTAGGCTTTCTTATTATTATCAGAAATTTGCAGGCATGTTTGTTTTTGAAGTGCTCCAAAGGGTATTTGCTAGACCATAAGGGCTTGAGGTTGAAGTGATCTCAAGTGGTTTTTTCCTCATTGCCCACTTCCTTCTCCATCTTTAATCTCTTATTTGACTTCCTTTTCCATCCTGTTTCTTAGGAGGTGAACTACTTAGGATCGCAGAGCTAGAGTTAAGAAGAACTTCAGAGACCATCTAATCTATTCCCTTCATTTTACAGATGAGAAAATTGAGGCCTATGGAGATTATCAGTTGCCTATGGTTGTACAAGTTGTAAGCATCAGAGGTGGGATTTGAACTCAGTCCTCTGACTTCGGTGCCAGTGTTCTTCCTCCTGTGCTACACTAGCTTCTCAAGGATTGTCTTTCATCCATGGTCCTTGTAATGCTTAATCAAAAAATAGAAAGTTGATCTGTTTTATAGTTAGTGATCCCAGAGACTTGGGTATAGCCATACGTATAATTACCCAATTTTTCAGTTGCTGAGTAGGGATTTGGGAGATGTGAGTGAACTGGTGAATTAAGATTTGCCACTGGTTAGGAAATATGGGGCTGCAACCATTGTTAAATATATGTATGTTTCTTGAGCCATACAATTTAATTTTTCCCTCCTCATGCTTGCCAGAATTACTTAGAAGAGTGGGAAGGGAAAACATACTTTAATGCTATTGATCTATGTGGACATATGTTCTGACATTCATTTTTCAGGGACTTCTGTTCTTCCTCTTGACTAATGAGTTGGAGGGGACCTTAGAGACAAGTTATTCCAGCTCATACTTGGATAGTCTTCTCTCATGTTTCTAAGAAGTAGTTGTCTGGAGTCTTTTTAAACAATGCAGCAAAAAGAAGTGATGAGAAATTCACTGTCAAGTTAGCCCAAATCACTTTTGGATAGTTCTAGTTTGTTAGGAAGTTTTTTTGCTTACACGGAGCCTAAATTTCTGTCTTTATAGTTTTTACTCATTGCAACTTATCTTTCTTTTGTTGCACCCTCAAATTGAAATCTAATTCATGACAGCCTTTTAGCCACCTGAAGACTGACATCATGGTCTCTTGAAGTATTTTTTAAATCCATGCTAAACACTTTCAAATCATACAAGAGATATTTGGATGAAATGTTTTTTAATGTCCTCACCTAACTTCCCTCTTTTAAATCTGCTCTGGTTTTTTAATGTCCTTTCTAAAATATAGTTTACAGAACTGATTACAAGACTTCAGATGTGATCTGACCAGAGCAGAGTTCAATGAGGCTGCTCTCATTCTGGCCAATAGACTTCTATTAATGCAATCAGAGATCATATTAGTTTCTGTAGAAACTTTAACAGCTGCTGAAGAACAAGAAAAGCCAGTCCTTGAGGCCAAAGTCCTTTGCAAAGTCTGCTAACCTGAGAACAGGGACTACCTTAAAAATTTTTTTAATCTCCAGTGGTTACCACAATGCCCATTATAGAGTAGGTGCTTAATAAGTGTTTATTGACTTGATATGGTCTTATGAATAGAAATGACATTAAAGAAGATGTTACCAAGTACCTTATTGGACTTCTGGGCATTTCCATCTGATTTAAAAAAACAATAACTCTTATCTTCTATTTTAGAAATAAGGCTAAGTATTGTTTCCAAGGCAGAAGAATGATAAAGACTAGGCAATTGGGGTTGTGACTTGTTCAAGGTCATATAGCAAGGAAGTTTCTGAGGTCTGATTTGAACCCAGGATGTCTCATTTCTAGGCTCTTCTCTTTTTCCACTGTGCCCCCCCCCCCCATTTATGATTTACAGCTAAATTTTTTGATGTATATTTAGGGACAAATCTGACCACTGACAGTTGATGGGATGAAACCCATGACTGGACTATGGATCTGATTGGGCAGAACTTATTTTTAAAAACAAGATAAAGGGAGGTAAGTGGGGAAATATTGTGTTTTAATAAGATATTCTCAAGAAATCCAGGGTAAAGGTCAAGGGTTAGAGAAAAAGAAATGATTTTGTCATTGAAATAGTCCATATATGACCCACAAAGAAATTAGAAATAGATGAAGAGTTTGGGGAATAGATCAAAGATCTGGAATATGGGTATGATGTAGTGATGAATAACTTCAATTATCCAGAAGCTTTCTCTATACAAAAAGCATAGCAGATAACTTTGCTACTTGCCTTAGGTATAATTTCTTCTCTCTTGGTCTCAATTTCTTCTTCTTTAAAAGGAAGGCATTCAACTAGATGATGTCTAAGGTAATTTTCAGTGCTGAATCTATGATCCTATGATCCAGTCCTGGGAAAGATGCTAAGAGAATTGGTTGACAGGAATCAATTCTTCTTCTTTGGGAAGAATCCCTAGTTATTAAATTATGTCTAGTCTTCCTAACTCCCCATCATCCATCCTAGGTCTCTGTTTGCTCATGAAATATTTCTTTGTAGAACTGGTGGTGAGGTTTAGTGTGTATCATAGCAGCTTAGTTTGTGGTCATTCATACAAGATAATTAACCATTAAAACAAGCATTGTCAACTTGGTGTCTATGAACTTAATTTTTTATGACTATTTCAATATGATATTTTCTTTTTTAATCTTATTTTTACATATTTAAAAATATTATTATGAAAATAGATCCCTAAGCATTACCAGACTGCAGGTTAAAAGCCCTAGACAAAACAAATTTTATTCTTTTTAATGTCATATTCTGCCTAGGTAGTTTGCTGGGGTGGGGGGAAATATTTCTCTAATATGTGGTGGAATGGAAGAGAGAACTCCAATCATATATCTTTAATAAGTAATCCTTATTTTTCTTTTAAATTATGCAGTAAATTAAACATATAACTTTAAAAACTGACTAAATACACATATATTTAAAATTTATTGATGTTTGAAATTTTCAGAACAAAAACTTCCAAGTTAAAAATTTATTAAAATGTATTTTTCTTGAAAAGGATAAATGGAATTCTGGCTAATAAGATTAAACTTGCCTCTCTGCAGCTTAAGGTAGTTCTTCATGTTCACAGAGAAAACTAAGTTAACTATGACCACAGCTATGTGCCACGAAAGATTCTGTTATTTTTCCAAAGTCATCCCAGTTCTAAAGTTATCTTGTATATAAAAAGATCATATCAAGCATAGTCAGCAGCCCATTCTTTTTCTAGCTTTTTTTCAAACCTTTACCTTCTATGTATTTCTTCCAAAACAGAAGAGCAGTAAGGGTGAGGCAAAGAAGGTTAAATGATTTGCCTAGGGTCAGAAAACTAGTAAGTTTCTGAGGTCAGACTTGAATCCAGGACTTTCCCTCTCTAGACCTGATTCTCTATCCATTGAGCTTCTTTGCTTCTCCCTAACCCATTCTTTTTAAAATTTTTTTGCCATTTCTCTCTCATCTCTAATTTAGTAGGATTTTTTAAGATAAGGAATTGCTGTTCTTTGAGCTATTTATGATTTCTAATTTCAATTATTTTGAGTTCATGGTGTTCCATGATTCATAGCTATATGGCATCACCAGGAGAATTCATGTTGGGAAATGAGGGAATTTTGAGACAACAAGCTGTTTGGGGTAATTTTAAAGAGCTACTCAATATTATAAATTACCCAAAAGGCAATGGAGATGATACAGAGGATAGGGCATGGGATTTGAAATCAAATTATATGGGTTCAAATCCCAGGTTTGCCATTAACTTTCTGTGTGACCCTGGGCAAGTTTCTTAATGCCTCCTGGCCTTGTCTCTTCATGTATAAAAAGGGGGGGTTGAATTTTATGACCTTTAATATCCCTTCCAAATCTAAATCAATGAGCCTATGAAGGATGGATGTAATAACAACAAAAGAACATCTATTGAGCAATTATCATGTGCCAGAGTCTATGCTAAATACAAAGGATACAAAGAAAGGCAAAAATAGTCCCTGCTCTCTAGGGTCTTCCAATTCTCAAGTGAGACAATATGCAAATAAATA
The DNA here is from genome assembly GCF_027887165.1 of Monodelphis domestica. NCBI lineage: Eukaryota > Metazoa > Chordata > Mammalia > Didelphimorphia > Didelphidae > Monodelphis > Monodelphis domestica. The sequence goes on along the minus strand of NC_077230.1, from coordinate 322,753,154 downwards.
TCTACAACAAGAAATATATATTAGTGTATAAATTAGAGACAATCTCAGAGGGAAGATGCTAGGACTAATAGGGATTGCGAATGGGTCCTTGTAGAAGGGAAGATCTTAAGTCTTAAAAAAACCCAAGAAGTAGAAATGAGGAGAAAGAGCATTCCAGACAAGGAGGATGGCCAGTGAAACATACAGATTTGAAATATAGTGCAAAGAACAGCAAGGAGTCCAGTATCACTGGATGAGAAAGTACAGGAAAAGGGAAGGAGTAAGGTATAAGAAAGTTAGAAAAGTGTATTGGGATCAGGTTATGAAGGGCTTTAAGGGACAGAATGCCCATGATGACAACTTGCATGGGAGAAGTGGTCCACAAAATACAATGAAAGATTTTGGAAAGACTTGGCATGCCTTAAAACACCATCTTTGGAATGGTCAAGAATATTGAAGTCTATCTATAAAAGATAACAGATGGAGAGCCTAAGGGCTCCCATTGAGATTCCTAAGATATGAAAAAGGCAAGATGACCTTGGAGTAGTATATTTGTTGTATATTAATGGAAGGGATGAACAGAACAGAAATCTCATGTGGATGAGATTAATAGAAGAGAGTGGGAAGGAATTTGATCTTTTTTGGTAGAAATATTATTCATACCTTTCTAATCACAGATTGACTAAGTATAAAAAATGGGTACATATGGCAACATTCTATTCTATTTCCTCTTTTTTCCCCACTCAAGCTAAGGTGATTTCAACATCCCATTGCCTATTGTAAGTTTTAGATAAAAAATCCAGTTTTTGATGGTAAATCATTGCTTAAAACCTATCCTATCATGAATTTGGAAAATGTTTTATAAGATGTTAGTTGAAAACACAAGTTGTATATATTACTGCAGCCTCAGTTCTATTCAATAAGCATTGACTAAGCCCTCATCATAAAGTAAGTGCTCAGAGATTTCACAATTCATTAGGGGTATTAGTAAAAATATAAAAAAACACTATGAGATATTAGAAAATGAGAAGTGCATAACATAGAGGGGGGAAACTGCTATGAGAAACTCAAGGAGAGAGAAAAGTTTGGTTTCATAAGTATGCAAGGAAAGTTTCATTATGGAGGGAGTAGCTCTTAGACTGAGTCTTAAAAGATGGGTACATTTTGGACAGGTGGGAGAATAAAAGGTGTCTATGTCTCCAAATAGAAACAACTCTTAATGGTCTAGGTAATCCAGGATTCTTTTTTTTTATTCATAAAAACCCTTACCTTCCATCTTGGAGTCAATATTGTGCCTCCAACTGTACCAGTTGCCCCCAATCCAGGATTCTTAATGTGAAGTTCATGAATACACACACACACATAAATGTATTGTTATTTTTAGACTGTTTCAGTTATGCTTGACTCTTTATGATCCCATTTGGTGTTATCTTGGCAGACATAATGGAGTGGTTTGCCATTTCCTTCTCCAGGTTATTTTATAGATGAGGAAACTGAGACCAATAGGGTTAAGTGACCTGCCCAGAGTTACACAGCTAGTAAGTGTCTGAGGTCAAATTTGAACTCAAGAAGATGAGCCTTCCTGACTCCAGAATTGGTACTCTATCCATTGTATCATCTAGATTCCCCTCCCCCTGTAATCCTATGAATTTTATTTTATGCATTTGAAAACATTATTTTGATAAGAGGTCTGTAGGGTTTTGATTGCTATAGGGGTCTTGCTACATAAACCAGGCTAAGAACATCCTTTATAAAAGAATAATTGGGTTTGGTTCTGTTTGAACCATAAAGTATAGGAAAGGGAGCAATTTTTTTTTAACTGGGCCAGCTGGTAAATGGGGCCAGGAAGGTCAAGTTTGACAGCATAGTCTTGTTCTGGAGTTTTAGCCTAAAGTGGCGAGAAGATATTGCTGGGGATGTGAGTAAGACTAGATAGTTGATAAATGTCCAACATTTCCAAGATACAGTTTTGTGTGAAATCAATCTATAATACTGTAGGAACAGACAAGAGATAAAAAAATGCTGATAAGGGGCAGATCAGCAACATTCACTAATTATTCAAGTAAAGGTCTAGAAACCACTGAAATGGGCTTGGTGGCACGATAATATTCCACTTCATTCATATATCTTAGACATAATTTCAGAGAAAACTCAGAAAGCTTGCATGACCCGGTTAAGAGTGAAGTGAGTAAAGAACAGTTTATGCTATAACATAAATATTGTAAAAATCAACTTTAAAAGTGTTTAGGTCAATGAAATGACCAAACATGATTCCAAAAAATCCAGCATTAAGAGTGCTATCCTCCTCTTGAAAGAGATATGATGGGCTAAATATGTAGAAAAAGCAAATTTTGGATATAACTAATGAGTTTGTTTTGATTAATTTTGAATATTTAATATAAGGATTTTCTTCATATTGGTGGATGGTAGAGAGAAGAAACAAAAATTTGCCTATTCTTAAAAAATGTGTTGTGGTAGGTTCTGGAAAATTTGTAATTGGCCAGTAGATTTTTTTTTTTTTGATCTCACTCCATTTTCTACCTTTGCCATTTCTGACCACCTCAACTAGTCTTAGACCCAGGGTATTGCATCCTAATGATACCACGGAAGAAGATTCCTGGTCATTCTACGTTTCAAGTCCTATCCCTCTATATTTTCTTATCTTTTGCAGTGACATTATGAGAGTTATTTTCTTCTACCTTCTTTTCTCTGCCTCTTTTGGTTGCAGAGTTATAATGCTCAGTTGGATGCTACACAGATGTTTTCTCCATGATCCATCCACTCACTAAAACAGTTGTACTCCAGTATTCCCATTCAATGAGCAAAGACAAAGATAAGATCAGTGACAGAAAATATAAGAGCATTATAGCAGTACTCAATAGGGGCAGTATATCTTTGTTGTGGTGCAGCTGTGTTGCACAGTGGGTAGAGTGCCAGGTATGGAGTTAGTCATATCCATTTTCTTGAGTTCAAATGTGGTCTCAGATACTTACTAGCTGTGTGACCCTGAACAAGTCAACTTAACCCTGTTTGTTTCAGTTTCCTCATCTGTAAAATGAATTAGAGGAGGAAATGAAAAACTATTCCAGTATCTTTACAAAGAAAATCCCAAATGGAATAAATAAGAGTTCAACATGACTGAAAAATAATTGAATAAGAAAAATCTCTGCTATCTTCCAGTTATATCAAACATTGCCTTGGCATGGCTCAAAATGAGGTCCTAACACTCTGGCTCACAACCTTTCACTTCTGGAGTTAGCTTAGATTTTTCTTATTTACCAAAACATGGTCCCACTTGGGTAATGAGTCTCCATGTATTACTAGGGAAGCAAAGCAGGAGATTGAGGCGGTAGACCACCACTCTTCTCTCTTCAGAAAGAGAGAGGATACAGCCTAGACATGTATCTATCTTCTCCCTTAAGTATTATTAGTTTAGGGGATATGCTTGGGTTCCATCTAACTTCTGATCTCTTTGTCATTTTGGTAGTAGAGGGAACTGTTCTTGTTAATGTTTTTATTAGTCCTAATCCTCGTGGGCAGTCTAGGTTGTGCATAATTCATCAAATATCTCATTGTGTTGAGTATTGTTGAAGGAACAAAGTGAGATAATGTGTAACACATTGGAAAACATTTGCCAAATATTTGATCATAAATAAAAGGATAAAAATTCTGAAGAATATAAATTACCTTTACATGATTATGAATATTCTTCTCCATTAGCAAAGTTTTTATTTTGAATTCTGATGACATAAAAGTAAATACCTTTTTTCTTAGGATCTTCATGTTCTTTGAAAACAATAACTAAACTTGTATCTTTTCCTGAAGTAGGCATGCTAAAAGTATCTGTGATTTGAACTAGAAGAGACCATAGAGATCATTCAACCTCTCATTTTACAGATAAGAAAACTGGGCTTCACTGATGTCAATGCTTGTATTTTGTTAATATTTTTGTTAGTCCTGTTCCTTGTGGTAGGACCAGGGACCTTTTCAGAAACATTAGGAAGATTCTGCTACTCCTTGGGGAAAATCCAACTGGGAGAAAAATTAGCCATAGAGATTATTACTTAAAAGGTTCACAGGAATGAATATGGTGTAAGATTAAGGTCCAAGATTTGTATCCCAGAAGCACTATCTATGTGCTAAGATGGTCTGGAGTCTATAGTAAATTATTCTTGCCCTCAAAGAGCTCACAAAAGGATTAAGATGGATACACAAATAACTACCACACAAGTTAGATGCTAAATGAGCTAGTTGTCCAAGGCAACACAAGGAGTAAATAGTATTGGTTAGGATACAGAATCAAGACAGTCAATCATTTGTTAAGCACCTATTTTGTGTTAGGCACTGGAGATTCACACGTCCAGTGTTCTTTCTACTGCCATGCTATCAGAGGTTCTAAAAAAGCAAAAACAGAGGAATCACGAGAGAGGAGAGACAAATACAGCTGCATAGTAAGGTAGAAGTTTATTGGAGAGGGAAATGGGCTGCTACATGGAGTCCTTGAAGGGATTATTTAGTAAGGGTGTGGGTTTATAAGCACAGAATGTGTTAGGATCATAGGTTATTTATGTATCTATGGGTACAGAGTCCTGATTGATAAAAGGGAAATGCTTGTCATTACACAGAATTTGTCTCTCCAGAGCTCAAATAGCTTTCTAAAATGTTATCTCCTCTTTCAAGAGTATCTTTGTTAGGCAAGTAGATATCAAATGTCATTTTCTTATTTGTGTAGCCAGATGAGGTTCAATGCTTTGCATGTGAAAAGGGAAGTAGGGTCTGAACTTGGGTATTTTTGTGTGTGCCTGGTCCAGGCAGAGACCCAGCTTTGAAGCCATCTGTGTTTGAGCCTGGGGCTGGAGCCAATGGGGGTCACCTTCTGTACATGTTCCAAAGGAACAATTTGCTTCCAGTTTCTTGCCTTGTTTGTCCTATGAAACAAGAGCTAACCAAGCAAGGAGTAGAGGAGGAGAGGAGAAGGGAAAGAAAGAAGAGTTTGGTTTATGAAGAAAGGAGCTTGCTGGATATAAAGACATCACTGGAAACAAAAATGAAAAAGAAGTAAGCAGTTCCATCATATTCCTATAACAAGAAGTAGAATTAATTTAGAGGGATCATCTAAGAAGAGGGAAGGACATTAACATGCTGTGGAATATTTTTCTTTAAAAAATATCAATGGCATGCCCCAAAAGGCATAAAATTTCATATACTCTTTGACTCAGAAATACCACTGCTAAGTATGTATACCAAAGAGATCAAAGATAGGAGAAAAGAACCTATGTGTACAAAATATTTAAAGCAACTATTTTTTGTGGTGGCAAAGAACTGGAAACTAAAAGGATGTTTATCCATTGGCAAAATGGCTGAAAAAGTTGTGTGGTGTATGATTGTAATGGGATTCTATTCTGCTATTAAGAAAAGATGAATGAAATGATCACAAAAAAAACCCAAAACAAACAACAACCTGGAAAGACTTGTATGAAGTGATGTAAAGTGAAGTGAGCAGAACCAGGAGAAGATTGCACACAGCAACAACAATAATATATGATGATCAGCTGTGAATAACATAATTGTTACCAGCAATTTAAGGATCCAGTATAACTCCAAGGGATTCATGATGGAAAAGGATTTCTATTTGAATAGGAGGAATAGATGGAGTCTGAATGTACATTGAAGCATACCATTCTTATTTTTTAAACTTTCCTTTATTTTTTACAATTACATATAGAAACAGGTTTTTGCAATTGATTTTTGACATTTTGTGATTCATATTCTTGCTTGATATTAAGACCCAGGGATTTATTGCAAGTCTGGACCCACCAAGAGTACCATTTTTCTACTGAATGTTTTGCTGTTGAGTGGGAGACTGAGCAACACTTAAATAAGTTTGCTGCAACTAATCCATTTTGGGTGGCTTCCTGGCTTCTAAGAGGATGACAGACATCGAACTGAGTTATTTAAAGTAATAGTGAATAGATGTGTTTTAGATCTGTTCCTTCCATTCCCCCTTCCCTCCTTCAATGCTACTTTTTCAGGAAATCGTTCACTAGGCAGAAAAGAGGAAGTAAGGACTGAGTAATGATAATGGAGACCTTGCACTTTTTTTTTTGTCTTTGAAATTAAATTTAGCTTCATGTTCCATCTCTTCATTTGACAGATAAAAGGAATGAAGCCCCATTCTTTGGCAGCTGGGAAAGTAGGAAAAAAAGATGCAGTTCTACCATTGTCCAATAAGAACTGTACCAAGACTGGTATATCTAGAATCCCTAAAGCATATAATTGGGGACTTTGTGAGTTGGAATGGACCTCTGAGGCACCTGATACAAGTTTCCTCAAAGTAAGAATCTACTTTTCAGCATCCCTGAAAAGTGGTCATCTTAACCATGTTTGAAGACTTCTGGGTTTGAAGATCTCATTACTTCCTAAGGTAACCTATTTCCCTTTTGGGTAACTTTGACTGTTTTACCTTACATCAAACTGTAATCTGCTTCTCAACACCTTTCTTCACCTGCTTTTCCCCTCTTGGGCCAACTTAAGCAAGGCTTAGCCTTCTTTTGAGAATCCTTTATATACTTAAAGTTGACTATAATGAGTTGAGGAAGATTCATTTAAGTCTTATCTCCCCTTAAATTCTTTCAACTAAAGCTCATATGGCATGGCTTTGAGGCTTCACACTCTACTAGTAAGTATACTATACTTCACACTATACTCCTTTAGAAGTATTATGGCTTGCTCTAAAATAGTGCCCATAGTTAAACACAGTACTCCAGATATGACCTGACCAAGGCAGTGTATAGGTAAATAAAACCTCTTTTTTCCTAGATACTACCATCTCTCTCTCTGTTAATAGATCCCGATTTTATTTTTGTGGTTGTAATTTTAATAATATTCAGCTTAAGGTATAAACTATTATCTAACTATAACTCCTCCCTCCTCTACTTTGGTCATTTTGGTCATTAACATTTTTAACATAGCTGTAGCAATTTAAAATATTCATTCATTTGATTTTATTTGATACATCCTAGCCTGTTGAAATAATTTTTGAATCCATATTCTGGTATCCAACTTAGACACCCTCCAAAGAGTGATTTCTTTATCCCAAGCATTGACAAAGGTATTTCTGATACAAGTTGCTTTCTGTATTTCTCATCTGGTTGACATGGACCACTGCTTTTTTAATCAACTCATTCATGAAAGTGAGAAATCCACTTCACTGTACAATGATCTGGCCCATATTCTGACATCATATCAACAAAAATAGTGTGAAAGATCATCAAATTTTCTTGTTGAAATCTATGTAGAGTAAGTTCATGCCATTCCCTTAGTTTACCACCCCAAGTGATTTATTTTTGTCAAGAATACTTTATTCTTTCTGGACCCCCCTTGACTTTTTAGTGGCCACCATTTCATTTTTATGGGCTCACAAATCATTCTATTAATGATTTAGAATTTTTCTAAAGTCAAAGTTAAGACCATTCTTCTATAGTTAGAAAAATTCTTCCTTTTCCCTCCATTAAAACTTAGAATTGGGGGGCAGCTGGGTGATTCAGTGGATTGAGAGCCAAGTCTGGGTTCAAATCTAGCCTCAGAGACTTTCCTAGCTATATGACCCTGGGCAAGTTACTTGACCCCCATTGCCTAGCTCTTACCACTATTCTTCCTTAGAATCAATATACAATATTCATTTTAAGATGGAAGGTAAGGGTTTAAAAACAACAACAACAATACCTCAGAATCACATTTGCATATGCCCACATCTATACTGTTTTCTCTTATTCTCACATCTCAGATATCTGCTATTTTAGATAGCAGATCAATAAATATAATCATAAATATTTTCAATACCACACCATAGGATATAGTTGCTCTAGGCCTAGCGACTTGAACTCATTGAAGGCAAGTAAGTATATTCTATTATTGTCTCCTCACACACATTGTGTTTGTTTCCTGATAATCAACTACTTTAGTGCCATACTTTTCAGTATGAAGAAAAAACAGGAGCAAAAGAGGAATTGGGTTAAGTTGGCTTTTTCCTTCCATTTATTCTCAATAGCAACAGAAGTGATGCTCTTTGTTTGACATTCCCATAACTTGCCTATGTTACTGATAAATCCATTTTGTTATATTCCTTAATTCATGCTGGGCTTTAACTTTTTAACAATTTGCTGCACTTTTATATTAATCCCTAGTCACTGGCTTTTGCTTCAGCCTTCTGTACGTTAAAAAAAATCCAAGTTGCTCAATGAATTAATTGCCTCTGAACATTCTTATACATCTGTTTTGTGTTAGGCACAGTGCTAAATGCCTTACAAATATTATCTCATTTGATCCTCACAACGGCCCTATGTGTCTTTAGACAAATGTACCAAATTTCCGTCCTCATAAGAATATTCCTCTTCAACCTATTCCTCTTCAGCTGACGTTCCTTGTAGAATTCTTGGGATCCTACATATTGTTGGTCTTAACTTTTTAAAAATCATTTCTTCTTAAATCTAAAATGTATAGGAGTCAATGGCCAACATTCTTCTCCCCATCTATCATGAAATCAGTGATGTAGCAAAATTTCCTCGGAAAAAATGAATTCTATATAACACCAATCAGTAAATTAAAAATATTTATTGAACATATACAATATGCCAGATATTGTGCTAGTTAGTACAAAGAATGAAATAAGTGGTCATCTATTTATCAACTTCTTCAATATCTATAGTGACTAGAATTCTCTGTCCCTCATTGGAGACCACTTCAATTTCAGATATATTTCAGCTGTTGGGAAGTTTAAAAGAAACTGAATCCAAAATTGCCTTACTGTAAATTCCATCCATTAGACAAGCAGAACCTGACTAATCTGTTTTCTATAATAGAGTCCTTTAAATATTTGAAGACAATAATTGTTACCCTTCCAGTCATCTTTCCTCCAGGCTAAAAAATACTCCACCTAAGTTCCATTAGACTGTAAGTTCCTGGGAGAACTGAGCCTGCATCTCTGTTTTAATTTATAACCAAACATATTCTTTTAATTTCCTATGTCAATGAGCTTAGAACGTTGGCATAGATGAGATTCAAAGGAGTTTTTCAAGTGAACCCTATATGCTATTCATTCAAGGACCTTTCCTCTCCTGATTGTCCTCTGGGCATACTTCAACTTTGCAGTGTCTTTTATGAAATGAGTTTCAATTAGATGAACTTAATGTTCCATATATGTTCCAATTAGCTCATATACAGTAGAAATAATAAATACCTTATTTCAGGTACTATAGTATTATTAATGTTGCCCAAGGGTAAATATATAGAAATAAGCATTTTTTCATAATTCCTCAGTTTAGTGGAAAAATAATTGACTTTGGAGACAGAGGACCTGGATTAAAATCCAGGATCTTCTACTTACTGGTAGTGTATAGAAGTCATTGAACTTTTCTGGTCCTCAGATTCCCCAACAGTTAAATGAGAGTTTTAGGCTCATTAGCCTTTAAGGTCCCTTTCAGGCCTAGTTCTGTGATTCTGTGATCCTATGAAGTGAATAGAGTAGATTAGGGATCAGCAAACTTTGGCCAATGGGCCATACCTAGTCTGCTGCCTGTTTTTGCATGGCCCAAAAGCTAAGAAAGGCTTTTACATATTTACAAAAAAGAACAAAAATCATTCTTATCTCATAAACCATGTGAAAACAGGCTGTAGGAAGGATTTGGCCCATTGGCCATAGTTTGCTGACCTATTACATTAGATGAATTCTGACGTCTCTTCTAGATCTAGAGCTATGAACATGTAAACCTTTTAGATTGGCCCTATTGACTCAATCACCTTCATTTGTCCACATCATAACTGCAACTTCTTTTATTTATCCCCCACTCCATAATTTATTGCATACCCCCAAATCTCTTAGCTCAAGAAAAATGCAGTTTTTAATGGATTGAAATTCTATAGATTGCTTCCTCCTCCAGCCCTGTCTTGTCTGTGTCTAAATACTTACACAAACCCTGATGATCTGCTGCTTATTCTCATCTTTATATCTTGGATCTACCAGTTCTTCCTGACTGCTTGGGAGTTCTTCTCTCACTCTGTTTAATTCCATTTCCTTTACAGTCAGAAGAACTCAAGTGGTAACTTTCCCTCAAATCTCCCCTGTGAATCCAATCTGTGCCAGTGTTCTACCTCTTTAATTGTGAGTATTGGGAGGAATGTTTGGTTATTTTCCAAATCATCAAGACAGAAGATTCAGCTCTCTTAAGAGCTTGTTGACTGATGGAGTTTTGGCAGCTGGTGATTTTGTAGATGTTTGTTTTTGAAATAAAATGGATACATAATGTGAAATAATTACTGAGAAATTCTTAAGAACTGCAGAATTGTATACCCCTTGCTTATGAAACTGCTTTGTAAATGTAATAATAAATAATTATAAATAAATAAATGTAAACCATTATGGTTAGATGATCTGAAGATGAAATTTGAAATGGATATTATTGAGCAAAATTCATCTACATCAGCTGGTGTACTCATCCAAATGTGGCAGTCTGGTCTTGGAAACAGATTGAAGTACAATGTAATAATGATGGCTAACCTTTTAACTTTAGATGAAAGCAAATTCACCGTCTAGACTAAGGGTCTATAACCTTTCAGAAGTGGAATGTCAAGTTGCTAAACCCTATTGTTCATAATCGTTATTGAATATTCTTGGAAAGACTATGAGGTGCATTTGAATTAGGGAGGCCTGGTTTTGAATCTTGTATTAAATACTTATTATGCAAGTCACTTGACTTTTCTGAAGTTCAGTCTTCTGATCTGCAAAATGGGAATAGTAATAGTACCCTATAACCTCATAGGGTGACTGTGAGTTTTAAATAGTACTATACATGTAAAAATCTTTGCAAAATTTAAAGTGCTGCATAAATTTGAATTGTTATTACTGAACATCTACCATGGATAAGATTCTGTGTTAGACTCTTTGATCCAGCTGTACTACTCTGAGGTCTTTATCCCAAAGGGATCAAAGATGAGGGAAAAGGACCTATTTGTACAAACATATTCACAGCAGCTCTTTTTGTGGCAGTAAAGAACTAGAAACTTAAGGGATGTCCATCCATTGGGAAATGACTGAGCAAGTTGTAGTATGTGAGTGTAATGGAATACTATTGTACTATAAAAAATGATGAACAAGGTCACACACACACACACACACACACCTGCAAAGATTTGTATGAAACGATACACAATGAAGTGAGGGGAACCAGGAGAATGTTAGTAACAAAATTCAGGTATAATGATAAACTGTGAATGACTTTACTGTTATCAGCAATGCAAGGATCCAGAACAACTCCCAGGAACTCATGATCTGATGGTGTCTGAAAGCACATTGAAGTATATTTGTTCTTCACTTTATTTCCTCCATGAATTTTTTCTTGTTTAAGCTATATGGGTCTTCTTTCACAGTATGACAAATGTTTTAATGTGTATTATGTAATTATATATGTACAACATATATTATATTATCTGACATCTTGGGGAGGAGAGAACATGAATCACAAAATATCAGAAAAAGATGACTAAAAGTTATATTGATTAGTAATATGAAAAAAATTAAAAATTCTGTGTTTGTAGATGTATATAGAAAGAGGTAGGGACCATTATTATAAAATTTTTAATAAAAATTTAGTTGAAGGGACAGAGTACAGTGTGCATAAACAAAATGATAAAGAAGAATGCAAGGTACATGAGACGTGCCTAATTAAGAACAGAGATAATAAATGCTGTAGAATTTCAGGGAAGGAAATAATTTCTATGGAATGGAATTTCTGGGGAAACATTCATGAAGGATGTGAGACTACCTGGACCTTGAATATTGAGCAAGACACAAAATGAACAAGACACAAAACTAGGTGTGAGTGGCAAGTAAGATGAGTATGGATGTTGGGCTCGATGTCAGCTAATTATTTGGAAAGTGTGACAAAAGTCTAGGCAAGGTAGAAAAAATCCTAAACATCACATTACAAGAAATTATCCAAGAAAACCCTGTTATTCTTGAATAAGAAGGTAAAATAGACATTTGAAGAGTCCACAGATAACTTCCTACAATAAATCTCCAAATGACAACTCCCAGGAATGTTATAGCCAAGTTCAAGAGTTCTCAGGCCAAGAGGAAAATCCCGTAAACAACAAGAAAGAAACAATTCAAATATTATGAAGCCCCAGTCAATATAACACAGGATTTGGCAGCTTCCACATCAAAGGACTGGAAGGCTTGGAATATGATATTCTGGAGGCAAGGGTACTGGGGTTATAACCAAGAACCACCTTTCCATCAAAACTGACTATATTCTTTCAGGGGAAAGTATGATTATTTAATGAAATAGAAGATTTCCTAATATTCCTAAAGAAAAGATTAGACTTAAATAGAAAACTTAATGTCCAAATACAAAATTCAAAAGAAGTATAAAAAGATAAATAAAAAAAGAGGAAAAAATTAAGGACTTCAATTGTTTATATTTTTATAAGTAAAGATGATATCTGTAACTTTTTTCTCCTAAACCCTTAACTTCCATCTTAGAATCAATACTCTGTATTGGTTTCAAGGAAGAAGAGTGTTAAGGGCGAGGCAATGGGGGTTAAGTGACTTTCCCAAAGTCACACAGCTAGGAAGTGTCTGGGGCCAGATTTGAACTTAGGACCTCCCGCCTCTAGGCCTGGTTTCAATCTACTGAGCCACCCAGCTGCCCCTGATAGCTGTAACTCTTAAACTTATTTTTCATTATCACAGTAATTAGAAGATGTATACAAAGACAGAGGGTGTGGAAGTAAGCTGTTTAGAATGATATGTCAAAAAAACTAGGAGTGTAAAAGATTATATTAAGAAAAATGGGAAGAGAGAAGTAAAATGAAGTAAATTATATCACATAAAGAGGCAAGGGGTGGGATACTTTTACAATGGAGGGGAGAACAAGGGTGGTGATGGATAATACCTAAACCTTTCTCTCATTGGAATTGGTTCAGAGAGGGAAGAACAGCTAGATTCATTGGGGTATAGAATCTTATCTTACCCTCTAGTGAAGGGAATAAAAGGGGGATGGTGGGGAAGGGAGTAATATAAGTGAGGGATAAGTTGAGGGGGTGATTAAAAGACCATAGAGAGCAGTAAGAGAGAAATAAGGGGGCTGGTAGTGGGAAGGGAAATAATATAAGGGAGTGGGAAAGTGGGGAGTGATTAAAAGCAAAACACTGGTGTGGATGGAAAGAGAGAAAGGAGAAAGGAAAAGATTAAAAGAGGAAATTAAGATAGAAGGGGATGCACAGATGGTAATTATATCTATGAATGTAAATGAGATGAACTCACCCACAAAATGGAAGAGGATAACAGAGTGGATTAAAAACCAGAATCCTACTATATGTTGTTTATAAGAAACTAATATGAGGCAATTAGACACACAGAGTAAAGATAAGGGGCTGGAGCAGAATGTATTGTGCTTCACCTGAGACAAAAAAACAGGAATAGCAATCATGATCTCAGACAAAGCTAGAGCAAAAATAGATCTGATTAACAGAGATAAGGGGGTACATCTGGATGGCTCACTAGCTTGAGAATTCAGCCTAGAGATGGGAGATCCTAGGTTCAAATCTGGCCTCAGACACTTCCCAGCTGTGTGACCCTGGGCAAGTCACTTGAAATAGTATTGATTCCAAGAAGGAAGGAAAGGGTTGAAAAAAGAGAGATAAGGAAAGTAATTACATCTTGATAAAAGGCAGTATAGACAATGAAGAAATATCAGTACTTAATATACACACACAAAATGGTATAGCATTCAGATTTTAAAGGAGAAACTAAAGGAGCTTAAGGAAGAAATATATAGTAAAACTATACTAGTGGGGGACCCCAATCTTCTCTTATCAGAAGTAGATAAATTGAACAAAAAATAAATAAGAAAGAAGTAAAGGAAGTGAAAAGTTAGATTTAATGGCTATCTGGAGAAAATAGAATTGGGATAAAAAAGGAATATACCTTCTTTCCTCCAGCACTTGGTACATATACAAAGATTGACCATGTACTAGGGCATAAAAACTTCACAACCTAATGCAGAAATTCAGAAATAATAAGTGCAACTTTTTCAGATCATATTGTAATAAAAATTATAATAAAAAAGGGTTAACAGAGGGGCAAATTAAAAATTAATTGTAAACTCAATAATTGAATTTTTTAAAACTGGTGGGTCAAAGAACAAAGCATAGAAACAATCATTGATTTCATTGAAGAGAATCACAATGAGGAGACAACATATCAAAAATTATAGGATACAGCCAAAACAGTGCTCAGGGGAAAATTTATATTGCTGAGTGCTTACATCAGTAAAATAGGGGGGAAAAAGTAGATCAATTAATTGGACATGGAACTAAAAAAAGTTAAAAAAATTAAAATCCCCAATTTAAGACTAAATCCTAAAAATTGAAGGAGAAATTAATAGTATAACTGAAAGTAAAAGTTAATTAAAAATGGAAAGTAAAAGAATTATTGAACTAATATATAAGACTGGGAGTTGGTTCTATGAAAAGACAAATAAAATAGAGCATTGCTTAATTTGATTAAAAAGAAAGAAGAGAATCAATTACTAGTATCAAAAATGATACAGGGTGATTTCACCTCTAATGAAGAGGAAATGAAAGCACATATCAGGATTTATTTTGCCCAATTATATGACAACAAATCTGATAATCTAGGTAGAATGCATGAATATTTACAAACTATAAATTGCCTAGATTAACAAATTTGGAAATAGAATATTTAAATAATCCCATGTTAGAAAAAGAAATTTAACAAACCATTGCTATTTTTTTATGGTTTGGGCCTGAATATTATTGGTGGTTGCCAGGGATTTAATTTCTAAATCCCAAAATAATTACTAAAGTAAATGGAATTTATGGTAGTTTATTTACAATAGAGGAAAGACATCAAGGAAGAGAGAAAGGGGATATATATATATATATATATATATATATATATATATATATATATAGAGAGAGAGAGAGAGAGAGAGAGAGAGAGAGAGAGAGAGAGAGAGAGAGAGAGAGAGAGAGAAGCTCCAGTTTTCTTTGTACCAGTTAGAAATTCTAAGCCCCAGCTGGGGTAAAGGGGTTATCAAGACAATGGGCCTTTCTCTGAAGTCCACACCTCCAGAAAGGCAAGGAAACTAAGTAAGCCTTTCACTCACCAAGTTGACTGTCTAAATGAAAAGCAGTCTGAGGTCTCCTGCACGAGCTCCTAAAGGGGTGCAGTTCCACATACAAATGTCTTCACTCCAAGTCTGAGTGTCTTTCTTCCAGTCTCTCCTCTGAATGACTCTTCTTCCAATCTCTCCTCCAAGTGACCCTTCAAGTGAGCCCAAGTCACTGATCTCCAGTTCAGTTCTGAGGACTGCCCACTCAATGTATGAAATGGGTGTCATACCTTTTGTGCATCTCCCATTACCTAGCCCTTACCATTCTTCTGCCTTAGAACCAATACACAGTATTGATTCTAAGATGGACAGTAAGGGTTTAAAAAAAGAAATACAGATGGAAACATGATTCATCACTTGTTTATTTGGGTATATTATTTGGAATTTTGGTTTTATAATAGTATTGACTTACAAAATTGAATAATATGGAAATATGTTTTGCTGATATGTGTATAATCCAAATTAAGTTGCTTATCAACTCAGGGGAGGGGAGGGAAAGAGAGAGGGCAACAATATAAATCGTATAACTTTTGAAAATTTATGTGGAAATTTGTTGTTAGAATATAATAAAGGGAAAAAAGAAATGATGGAATGGACAGTTTCAGAGGAAACTTCATGAACAGATGCCAAGTAAAGGGACAACAACTATCTATTATACCAACTAGCTTCCTCTGTGTGCCTCCTGGCAAGTCATTTATTCTCCCTCAGTCTTGGTTTCTTCATCTGTAAAATGGGGATAATATGACACTTTTCTCATAGTGTTGTTGTTGTGAGGAACAAATGACATAACAAATACAAAGCTCTTTGTAAACTTTAAAATACCATATACTATTTATCATTATTATTTTGGGAATAGGTACACAATAAAACATATTTGGAGATTACTGTCTTAGAGTATTGCAAAGTTGTGACTTGGTACAGTCACACAGCTTGTATGTGGGTTGAGGATAGGATTTGAATCTAGAATATCTTGATTCTGAAGGCTTTTCCTATACTAGATTATCTCATAAAAACTGCTAGATTTTAAAAGGGTATTTAATTAAAAATTTTTTTGTTATTATGAACTTGGCAAATGTAAAGACATGAAATTTTCATACATAAAGAATAGATAAAGATTATTAGAGATGAAACTATAAATCCTTATCAAATACAGTTTGTTTTTCTGAAAGCATATATTAAATATATTACAATAGTTCCAACATTACCCTGTGTGTGTATGTGTGTGTGCATGCCTTTTTAATTTCCTTCTGATCTCTTCTATGTTTTGAAAAAAAGTTTTATGGATGCTCTTTTCTTTCATTTTTTTCCTTGCATAATACTCTTTTATTATCCCTTAACTCTCTCCCACCAACAATGAATATGACACAAAGTCCTTTTAAATAAATCTGCATAGTCAAGCAAACAAATTCACAATTAGCTATATTTGAAAATGTCTCGTTCTGTTGTTCTTCATGACCATCCCTTCTCTACTGAATGGAGGCAGAAGTTGGGCACTGATTCATTATCTATCTTCCTAAGTCATAGTTGGGCCTAGAATTGATCAGAATTCTGAAGTATTTTAAAGTTATTTTTTTACAATGTTGTAATCATTGCATAAATTATTCTTCTGCTAATTTCATTCTCATCAATTTCAGGTTCTCTAAACCACACTCATTGTCATTTTTTTTTGTGGGCATTTACTTTACATCCTGAACTCTGATACAACAAAAAGCTGCTTAAATGTTGTACATATAGGTCCTTCCCCTCTTACTTTGACCTCTTTGGGTACACACATAATGAAAATGACTAGCATTTACATAGCACTTTCAAATTTGCAAAGTATTTTATGAATATTATTTCATTTGATCCTCATAATAACTCTGGGAGGTAGGTGATATTATTATTCCCATATTTCAGATGAGGAAACTGAGACAAATAGTGGTTAAGTGACTTGCCCAATGTCAGACAATTAGTAGGTATCTGAGACCTATTTATTTATTTATTTATTCATTCATTCATTTATTTATTTATTTTCCACATTATTTTCTTTTAGAATATTTTTCCATGGTTATATGATTCATATTATTTCCCTCCCTTCTTTCCTCCCCCCTCCCAGAGCTGCCAAGCAATTCCACTGCTTTATATGTATCTTAATATTCAAAACCTATTTATATATTATTCATATTTATTATAATCTTTTAAAAATCACTACCCCAAGTCATATCCATATATCCAAGTGGTAAATCATATGCTTTTCTTCTGTGTTTCTGCTCCCATAGTTCTTTATCTAGATGTAGATAGCATTCTTTTTCACAAGTTCCACAGGATTGTTCTTGATCATTGCATTACTATTAGTATCAGAGTCTATTACATTTGATTGTCCCATAATGTTTCAATGAATGCGTACAATGTTCTCTTGGTTCTGCTCATTTCATTCTGCATCAGTTCATGGAGAGGACTTCCCAGTTCAGATAGAAATCAAGCAGTTCATCATTCCTTATAGCACAACAGTATTCCATCACCATCACATACCACAATTCGTTTAGCCATCCTCCAATCAAGGGACACCTTGTTTTCCAATTTTTTTTGTCAGCACAAAAAGCACAGTCATAAATATTTTTGTACAAAATTTTTTTTATCTCTTTGGGGTACAAAATCAGTAGTTGTATAACTGGATAAAAGCACATGCAATCTTTTAAAGTCCTTTGAACATTATTCTAAATTGTGAGGCCTTTATTTGGATTTAGGTCCTCCTGACTATGGGCCCTAAGCTCTACTTACTGTGCCACTTACTTGCCAACTTAGTAGTGAGATTGTTAGTTCTCAGATGCACAACCAATTGAAGTTAAAAGCATTATTCCCAATTGCTTTCCAGAAAACCTAAATCAATTTCCAGGCCCCCACCCCCCTATTAGTGTATTGGATGTGCCTATGTTCTAATGATTGCCATTTTTCCTTTTTTGTCATTTTTGCCAATCTGGTGGAAACTCAAAGCTGTTTTTATTTGATTCTTAATTATGATTAAGATCTGAAGTATTTTTACAGGATTGTTGTCAGCTTATATTCCTCCTTTTAAAACTGAATGTTAAGATCCTTCAATTATTTATCTATTAGAAAATATCTATTGTTTTTATATATTTGAATAAATTTCTCTTATATCTCAGATATCAGGGAATTATCAGATATCTCCTACAAAATTTTTTTCCTCTGGAAAACTAATTTCTTTATAGTTTCTCTAGGCCTTTCTAAAAAAAAAAGGAGATTTACTATTAAGTACTATAGGGGAAACATTGGAGGAGGGATAACAGTGGGAAGACAGGAAATGTCCAAGAATGAGATCTAGGTTCAAGTCCAATGTCTATCATTTCCTAGCTGTATGACATTGTTAAGTTACTAAAACCTCTCTGAACATCAGTTTCCTTATGCATAAATCAAAGGTTGAACTAGAATTCCATGATTTGTATGGAAAAAAGCAACAGTTTCACAGTTACAAAGTTTCTTAATTTTTTAAAGTGTAATTTTAGACCTTAAAATCAGCTGCAAGATATTTGAACTATCTTTGTAGTTCCTTCCTGCTATTTTTCTTTAACTTTAAGCTTATTGTTACCTCAATTCTAGTTCTCTTACACTGACCATTTGGATGTTTACATGTGGATTGTGAATCTTAAAATTTCTCAGACTCTACCTTGGAACATTTGGTTAAGGCTATTCCCCATTTAAACAATGGAGGTACTTGATCAGGAATGTATTGGGAATTTTAACATTACTCCACCCATACTTAGGCATACTTTAGGGGAAGATAAAGTTGTAAACTCCTGATGGAACAATGAGAAAAAGTCCCCAACCCATACTTATAGTAAAGCTAGAACCTTAAACTCGGTCTATTTTTAGATCTAATACAAAAGGGTGCTAGGTACCTATGAAGGTTAAATTAATCACTAAAAGGTCAAGCAACTTACAAAGGGCAAGCTTAGCAAGAGGTGAAGTACTCAGAAGATATAATCTACCCAGAGAAGGTGAGAACTAAAGAGTGGTGAAAACTAAGAATGGGCAGTCCTAGGGAAAGCGTCTACTGTGATTGGTAGATGTGAAAATTTAGGGGAGGTGACACAAGAGAACATTTTCTTTAAAAGGAAGGAGTTTGAGGCCTCTGGAGGTAGTTCAGCTTTGGAAGCTGAATTGGAGGTCAGGAGTCAGAGCTGGCTCTCTGAACTGCAGCTCAGGAGTTGAGGATTTCAGTGAAGAATTAGAGTTTTGCTTGGGACAAAATCTTGTGGTGAGTGCTTAAAGATTGACTAGTCTCTCTTAAGGCTTAGGCGTAGGCCATTGGCCTAGGCCTTTTCCTACGATTTCCTCTTACTCTGTCTCTCTCCATTCCCTTAATTCCTTCAATTGTATTAATTAAAATCTCCATAAAATCCAGCTGACTTGGGTATTTCATATTTGGGAATTTTTCCCATGGTGACCACTTATTTTTGATTTAAATCAAGGCACTAAAAATTATCTTTATCAGTGTGGCCAAAACCTTACAGTTTGGCCGTTTACACATTTTCACGGTCACAGGATTATATAAAATCTGCTTTTCTAGTTTTCAATAATGGGATGAAATATTTTTTTTAACCCTTATCTTCCATCTTGGTGTCGATACTGTGTATTGGCTCCAAGGCAGAAGAGTGGTGGTAAGGGCTAGGCAATGGGGGTCAAGTGACTTGCCCAGGGTCACATAGCTAGGAAGTAGCTGAGGCCAGATTTGAACCTAGGAACTCCCATCTCTAGGCCTGGTTCTCAATCCACTGAGCTACCCAGCTGCCCCCAATGGGATGAAATATTATTTAATATATAGGACAGTCATTTTTATTACTTGCCGTATACATTCTTGTCATACCTTACCTTGGCACATAAAGACAAATCTCAGGGCACAGTGGATATTACTGAGAACATGCACTCCTCAAAATCTTCCTTCTCAGAATCTCTACACTTTCTCATTGTGTTCCATCTCTCTCTTTTTCCCCACGGGTCACAGTTAGCAGTTTCTGATAGTTGTATTTTCAATCCTTGATAACTGTTTTACCTTTTCCCTGCCTATTCCATTTATGCTTTAGGTCTTGGGTCCATAGAAGTCCTCTGAGTTTGAGTCACCACACGACCATACCATCCTTCTGCTTCTCCTAAACTAACTGGACCTTTAGTTTTGAATTTGTGGTCCAGTGAGCCAGGCTCTAGTTCCTGACTATTGGCAGAGTAGAGTGAACAATTACACCCTAAAGCCAATAGTGTCTGGACACCTTTTCTTTTCCTTTGCCAGAGATTCACCTTTTTTTGTTGTTCTTCTGCCTTCAGAATACTCTCCCAAGGGTGATATCTGAAGTCTTCTTTATATAACTAATAAAGACAAATATCTTGGGCAGAGGGAAATATCAACATATTCTTGCATTCCTGACAACAATTGGACAAGGTCCTATGTCCACAGTTCCTAACTCCCAGGTCAGGGGTGTTTCCTCTACACTAGGCTGCTTCTTTATGCTCTGGCAAGGTTGTTTGATTTGAGAACTATTGTTGCTAATCAAAGGCTTCTTCAGTGACTTCAAAGACATGTGTAATCATTCCTTTTCCTGATATGAGTGAAAGATCAAAACCAAACTCCTCTGGCATGTAAAATCCTTTACAATTTGTCTTCCTCTCCCTTTCCAGGCTTATCATTACTCCTTCTCACACATTCTACAGTGAAGGCAACTGACCTCCTATGGTTCCTCAAACACAGCACTCCATCTCTATCCCTTGTGCCTCTGCAAAGGTTGTTTCTCATTCCTAGAATGCACTCCTTTCTCACTGCTCTTAGAATCCCAAGCTTTCTTCAGAGTTCAGATTCTGTCTCCTAAATCAAGGTTTCCCTTCCATCTCAAGCAGTTTAGTACCTCTCAGAAATTAGCTCATATTGCCTATGAATATATTTCATGTAACCTCATGTATTTACATGCTGCTTACATTCTATCAAATCTAAACTCTGCAAACATAGATATTGTTTCATTTCTGTCTCCAAAGAGCACATTCAGTACAAAACCTGGCACATAACCACCACTTAATTTCTTGTTGAGAGCCACAGTGGTTCCTTCCAGCCTATTTCCCCAAATTTTTCTTAATGCTATTTTTGTGTGTGAGATGTGATGCTCCCCTGGAACCACAGTGATTGCCAGTCTCCATTTGGCATCCAATTTATAAACTTTGAGAATATTTATCTCCTAATAAAAAATGGAAACACTATACCCATTGCTGTCTGCATTGGATTTCCATAATCAGCAGAACCTAATAAACTATGTAGGGTTAATAAATATTTTTGTGACAATATTTATTCTAATTTCCATTATACATTAATTATAATTAATTAATCATAATTAATATATAATTAATGAGCATAATTAATTATGCTCATTGTGCCCATTGCTTTTTTTTTTTTTGAAAGAAGTTACAAGTAATTCTGGGTGTTTTCTTCAAAAACATTAGCTCTAGATTTCCCCACAAATATGAAGATATAAAGGCATAATTCATGTTCTCATCTTGTTTTTAATTAGAAAACATTTCTGATTTCATGTCAACTGCTAGTATTCAACAGGGGGTTAATGTTAATGATTTGATAGCAGACTAGCAAGTGGTAGGCTTAATTACTATAAATAATTATTAGATTGGGTAGAGCACTAAAACAGGTGATTTTGCTCAAGGCTAATTGAAAGAAATATGGATCCTATATAGACATGACCTACCAAAATGAACACTCAGGTTTAGAACAATTTTTGGTTAATGATCATTTGCTTTTATGCCTCTACATTTCACAGCTTAGCAGTCAGAAAATGATCCCTTGTGTTAGACCAATCCAATTCCTGCCCTTGACTATTTTGAGAGGAGTCTAAAGAGGGTAGGAGATGATGAGATCATGCCCAAGGATTCCACATAGCAGAGACTTAATGAGTTGATCGAAAGTCAGGCATAGCTTGCACTTTTCTATTGGACTCATCACTGAGGAAGAGGAAATTAACAAGGAAAAATTACACTTCTGTTCCAAAAATGTTTTAAAAAATAATTACTCATACTCTTCTCTCATGTAATTACCCAATTTTCTGCCTTCTGTGCCAGCATTAGACTGAGAAGAAATAACTTTTAGAGATGGAAGAAAAGTCCAATTCATTCAAAAGAGCAGTTCATTTCTGATTTCTTCTATGAAGAAGCTACTCTGTATGATACTATAAAGTATTACCAACAATTTTAAAATTCAATTTAACATTTATTGAGGACCTATTATGTGCACAGCACTGTGTCCTTGGTGATAGGTTCTACAATCCTTGTTCTCAAGGAACTTACATTTTAACTGGAGTGAGGGATTAAAGGTATGTTTTGTACAACCAACTATGCAAAAGTAAATGCAATGTCACAAAACGAAACAAAGCAAACTGAAGAGTGAGAGAGTAGGCATAAGCAGGGGAGTGGGGGATTAGGTAAGACTTCTTGTGGGAGGTTTTGTAAAAGCCAATGGATTATGAGAGACTGAACATAGGAGAAAGAGAGGTAATGATCAAAGGGTCTGTCTTTTATAGGAGAGAGGAGGAGTATACTATTAGGTTAATGGAGTGCTTTGTTGTTAGCCTTGGCAAGGGGAGAGTCTACCTTTTCTTAAGAGACTTGAGCAAAGGAGAGAATGGGAATGATGGAGAAGACTTTTGAATGCTATCAGTGAGAGAAGGTGAAGCTCTTCAAAAACGGTCTCTATTTTTTTCAATAAAATTGGAGATAAGGTTGTTAGCTAAGAGAAAATTGAGAGTGAGTGATATAAGAGGCCTGAGAAGAATGGAGAAAATTTGAAACAGAATTCAATGGGACATGGGTTCTCCAAGCATGGCGCAGGGCTTAGGGTAGAGTGGATACTTCAGGCATTTATGATTTCATTCACATGGGTTCTCCTTCCATCAGTGCATATCTAGGCAGCCTTTATTAAGTGGAAAAAATGTCCCCCCCCTATCACCAGTCTTCCAGCAATGAACCTCTTCAGATATTAGGCTGGTTCTCCAGTGACACATAATGACACACTGTCAGTATCTTACGCGAACCTTTTCTAGCTTGAAAAGAACTATATCACAGACCCATAGCATTGAGTTCCCAAGGTTCACTTTCCACAAACCTTTGCCTACCCAATGACTCTTTATAATTAAACTTCAGAATTATATTTAAAAGAAAAATAATGGCCAAAGTTCACATTATTTAACTTCATGGACTTATAAAGTAGGCCATGTGTATTTTCACATCAGATCTTGACAACAATCTTTTGAGGAATGTTTGATATTATTATCCCAATTTTGCGTATGAGGAAACTGATTCATTGGGGAAAGTGACTTCTAGAGATCCAAAGTTGGTAGTCAGGGGTCTAACTCAGCATATTTTCCATAAAGCATTTTCGTTTCAAAATTGATACATAGCTGCTCCCCTTTACCAATGGTTACAACAGTCTTCAAACAACCTTTGCCTTGCCTTGTTTTGGATACAGAGGGGAAGATGTCTTCCTCTCTTTCCTCTCCTTACTCCACTTCCCAGAAATTAATCTCTTAAACGAAACATTTTAAAACACAGTTACAATGATTACTTTACATCTTCTTGAAGCAAGTCTAAACAATATTTTAAAATAAAGGTAAAACATTGTTGCTCTATATCATCTTATATCCACTCTCTTTCACTTCCTTTTCTCCTTTAAAGTAGAACTCTAATTTGACTTCTTTGCTTTCTCCATTTCCTTTGTATCCTGTTGCTCTAAATCTTTCAGAAGCTTTTTCTAATGCTGCCCTCTTCTTTCCCCATTAGTACATTCTTCTTCCCAGTGTCATTTTCAAACCCTTACTGTGCCACAATGATGCAATCCCCTTTTCTCCCTTGGACTATCTGATATCTGATAATAATATTCTCTCCTGATTCTATTTACTGATCTCCTAGTCACTTTCCCATATTTTTTTCATGGTTTTGGCATCTGACTCAGTTTTTTCCCCCTGGAATTCCACCCCCTTTTCCTACAATCATACTCAGAGACATATATGTATATGTATCTGTGTGTTTGTTTACTTTTCTAAGAATCTATTCTCAAAATATGTAGATTTCTAATTTTTACATCTGATTCCAATGTAGTATCCAAGAAGGTGGTCATACCTTATTATCATCTTAAATTATTCCATTTCTATTGAAACCTCCCTCTCTGATCACAACCTGTCTTTTCTACCTCTGCCATTCTTTTATTCCCCATTCTTTGCCCTCATCATGACTTTTGTTCCTTACTTTTTCTCAATTCCCCAGCATATTGATCATTTTTTTGAATCACTATTTTCCCTATCCAATCTGGATCCTATGGCTAGCAATTTCAAGAATGCTCTCTCCTCTACACTTTAAATTTCTTGCCTTTTTATATTGCTAACTTGCATTCCTTTAACACACTATCTTTTGTCACCTCTGTCTTCTTTGCCTAAATTAATCCCTAAAGGTTCAGCAGTGCTGGAGGAAATAAGAAAACTACAAAATTTGTAGTTGCATAATTTAACTGTAGGTATTTGTGATTATTGTATTGAAACCCTTTTATCATTTCTGATGGGTTCTATCATACATCCCAGTAGAGTTACTATATTCTCTTTGAGCTCCTCAACTACCCTATCACTCTTCATAGATAACATCCCTTTATATTTTAGAGATTGGATTTAATCTATCCAATGTGGTCTCTTACAACTTCTTTTCTAATTTCGTCACATTCTCACCTATCTTTTTTCATCTTTAGTCTAAAAGAAAGAAGTTACCCTCTTTTCTGCTGATACTAACCCATTCATCTGCATTTTCCAGCTCAGTGGTTCCCAAGTTTTTGTTCTTCAAACTCCCTTTTTTTTTAATGAAATTAACTTCTGGTGTAATTTAATATATAACATAATATTCTTTTATATTTATTCATAACTCAGAGAAAACCTGTAATGCTTCAAACATGAATATGCTCATTGTCAGAAAGGAAAGTATTCTCAACACAGTTGGGCAGTGATTTACTTCTTAAGGCACCATTAAAGAAATTTTAGTGCAAACCCCTTGAATCATTGCTGCAAATTCCCAAGTTTGTAAGGCATGACATGGGAAACAACTCTCTAGCCCATTCATTCATTCATTCATTCATTTGTTCATTCATTCATTCAATATATATTTATCATTCCTACCATGTGCTAGGCATTAGAAATCTTCAGTCTTTTCATTATTATTGACTTTTTCCCTTAGTCTTCAAATATACTCAGATCTCTCCTATTAAAAACGAACAAACAAATAAAAACAAAACCAAACAACCAGAGCCTTTCCTTGATCCTACTAGCCCTTTAAGCTATTATCCTCTGTTGATTATCTTCCTCATTGATAATCTTTTTTTAGGAAGAATAAACTGAATTACTATATTAAGTCAATTCTCAATCCCTTGCAATCTGTTTTCTCTGCTTACTAATGAACCGAAATAATCCTTTTCAGGTCCATTAAGTTTTTGCTGACCTCTAAGCTCAATGGACTTTTTCCATTCTTATCCTTTTGACCCCTCTGCAGCACTTAGAGCTTTTGGCCATACTTCATCTTGATACTCTCTTCTCTCTTGTATTTACCTTCTTCTCATTCTCTTCCTTTACTAAGCATTGCTTTTCTTTTCCTCAGTTTCCTTCTTTTCTTCTTACCCTTTAAATATAGATATTTCTGAAGGTTTATTCTAGGACTTCCTGTCTTTTCACAGTCTCTCCTTTGTTAATCATGCATTACTGTGGCTATTTCCTTTATGAACTTGAGGTTCAAATGTACATCTCTAATTTTAACCTCTCCTTTGAGTTCCTTTCCTACGTTTATAATTGTCCCTAGGTAGTTTTCTTTATATGGCTTGCTGACACAAACTTTAAAATATCCTGAATTGAATTTCTCATACCATTCTCCTATCCCAGAATCAAACTCCCTGCTCTTCATTTCTATACAAGTTCCTGCGATTTTCCTCTATTTTATTTGTGGTTCTACCATTCTGTTTATTACTTAGGTTCAAAATTTTGGAATCATCTTCAAGTGAAAACTCCTTATTCAGGTGTTGAAGATCTTACACATTTGACCTCAACCTATGCTTATGGCCTTTTCTTATTATATGTTATTCCCTCAACCCTTTGTTTTAGTCATGATTACCCTTTACCACACTTTACACTTGGAATCACAGGATAAGGTTAAAAAAGAGACATTTAGTTGAATCTCATGAAGCTTTATTGCAGGTGCCAATCTCTCTCAGACCTTATAAACAGAACTTGAACTCCCACTTTAGGCTTTCTGTAGAAGATTAGGTTAAAAAGAAAATTAAAACCATCTTATTAGATTTTGGAGGTTTGAAGAGTAGGGAGATGGGAGATTAGACATTGAGTATGGAGATTGATCATTTTAAGGTTGCAGGGGAGAATTTCTCAGAATTTAGGTAATTCCAGAAACTCATCTCCTTCTCTTTGTCCTATTTGGGAAGCTATTTAGCAGAAGCTAAATGCTTGCTGAAATATTTTAGTGAGTTTTTGGGTATTATTCTGTAGGATTTTTTTTAAGGAAAAATAAGAATTAAATTTTTAAAAGGTTTTAGGGATAAATAGAACTTAGATCAATTTCGCCCTGAAGATGGACAGATCTATTATTTTAATGTTCTGAAGGAAGGCAGCTGAATTGAAATTAATACAAGAGTGAATTAAAAACAAATAGGTGTGCTGTTTGTATTCTAAAACTTATTGAAGCAGTTTGATGGCTCAGTGTATGGAAAGGCAGGTCTGTAGACTGGACGTCCTGGGTTCAAATTTTACCTCATATGCTTTTTAGCTTTATGACCATAGGCAAGTCATTTAACCGCAATTCCTTAGCTCTTACCCCTCTTCAATCCTGGAACCAATATTTAGTATTGATTTATATTTAATTTAATAGCTGTCTCTTGTAAATTCTTTCTTGACCATTAAAAGAGAAAAGTTTGTTTCAACCAGGAGCAATTTTAAAAATGAGTAAATTTTAATTAAGAAATAAAAAGGCATGATACAAATTGAAGAAGAGTTCATGAAGAGTGACCACCACCAAAGCAAGAAGAAGGGAACATGAGGCTATTACTTGACACCTCTTCCCTCTCTTTCTCTTGGAGTTAAAACTGTAAAGCCTCAGGACAAGAGGGAATGGACTCAGATTACGAACATGAAAGGAATTGATTTGGTTATTGGGTGATTTCTGAAAGAAAATAAATTATAATCATGGGGAAAGGTGAAAGTACTACTGTAAACTCTTAACACTTTAAGTCTGTGCTATACATTTTTAAGTTCAGGAATGGCTCTGGAAAATTAAGATTTTTGATTTTGTGGTTTTAAATCGTTATTTGATTTGGCTGAGATTTGTCTTATAACTAAATTATGATGTGGTGAAATGAATGTGCTCTCATTAATTGTAGCATTAAAATAAAAAAATCCTGGAAAAATGTAAGGAAACTTGAATTACACACTAGTCTCAGAAATTTTTTAGTGGTGTGATCTTAAGCAAGTTATCTTATAGCTGTTAACTTCAGTTTTCTGATCTGTAAATAGGAATATAATAATGGTACCTGCTTCTCAGAGTTGTTGGAAGGATCAGAATGATATGATGATTGTGAAGTGCTTTACACAGTACCTGTCATATGGTAAGCACTATATAAATGTGGACTATTGTTATCTCCTTATATGAATGAAATTATTTTACATTTGATAACTATATGTTCTGTTTTAGATGTGGTTAGTATAAAGTGATTAACCTGATAAGATGAATTTCTTGAAAAAGCACTTAACTAAGTTGATGTTGTATTGTATACTTTGTTATGTTGCACTGTTTGGAAAATCATTGTGTCAGAAATGATGTTGGAAAAACAAAGGTTTTGTCTACATCCTGTTAAGATTATGAATTGAGGTGATCAAAATAGATTTTTAAAGCCTTTTCAATATTTACTGGGAGTATTTTTTGTTTTAAAATAGATTAATAATAATGATTTACTATTTGAGAAAAAGAAAGTTACACAAAATCTTTAACTTTTATCTTTTTAATCCTTATTTGTGAGGTTTCTTGAGACTGTGTTTAGGCAAGGTCATAGGATCTTATCAGTCCTACTCACCACATGTTGCAAAATCTAAAGTATTGAAGTTTGAAAATCTAGAATAGAGAAAATAGAATTCCTTCTCCTACTCCTTGTCAAAGAGGTTTTGGAGTGGGGTGGGGAGAGGGTGGTGGAAGGCATACATTTAATATAACAGTGAGTTTTCATATGAGAATTTTTAGCTATCACTTAGAGCAATTATGAAAATAACTAGTATTTTAAAAATGTAATTTCTATAAATTAATATGAGTTAACATATTCACTGTATGTGAGAAACCTCAGTGCTTAGTTTTAAGTGAAGGATAAATGACATTTAATTAGGGAAACATGAGAAAGCTAATAATATTTAAGCACTATTATCACTAGCAAAATCTGTTATTTGAGCTAAACTCTCACGAGATTGTAATATGATATTTAATTCTAAGTGTGGTTGATTGAAGTGTTATTAAGGCAATTATCTTATCAGTAAAGAGAAAATGAAATATATTTCATCCTTCCCTGGGAAAAGTCAAGGGGATCACCTTATCATGATCTTGACTCAGTTTCCCCATTGCACTATTTCCTTTCTGAGTAGGAAATTTCCCCATCTAGTTAATTTTGAGCCTGACTATAATCACCATGTGAATAATGTTGAGCTTTACTACATGATTGGCTGTTAGATTTGACTCAGATCTGGAATCAAATAGATCTATTCCTCCTTTTCCTTTTCTAACAAATTTCTATAATTGATTGAAGTTTTGTAAGTACATTGAGCCTATTAATTGTTTGGCACTGAAATGTCTCTAAATAACTATAATCAGATGCAAGTATGAAAACTCTTACAATTTAAATTGGTAAAAAGACAAAGAAGTGATATGAATTTTATAATTAAATGGAATAATACATTTTGAGAAAACAGGATTGGATTGTTTTCTTTAAGAACTACACATATTCTTATATACATGTATATGTCATATATGTACATACATACATATATGATTGGATTCCAAATGTATTTGGAATGGAAATTTAAGCTTTGATTATGTTTTAGTAATAAGTTCTCAAAATTTGATTAAGAATTTTACATATAAAATTTAATTGATAATTGTAAGGAAAGTGAAAATGTTTTCCTATTTTAAAATATCTTCTTATGATTTTAAAAGACAGAAGTTTTCATTTTACAAGTCAGTCCCTCATAAAATCTTTTAAAGTACTATATAAAAACTTAAATTCTCTGAAGTATCAGAATTGGAAAACTCATAAAACTAGGTTATTCTAGATCATATTGAAACTTATTACTTGCATATTTTAGCAGAATTATCAATGCATCTCTATAAATGATTTGGAACCAGCAAAGCAGAGTCTCTTTCAGAGCTATCCTGAAAGTGAGTCCAATTCCAGTATGTCCAAGAGAGGGTATTTCTAGGGATTAGATGACTTCATTGGATGTCTGGGACGCAAGACAAAATGTGGGATTAAATGAATACTGGGAGTGGGTTGTTAGTTCATTATACTATTATTTTGGACTTTTGTTTCATTGTATTTATGTTTCTTGCTTATCTTGGTGGCACATAAATCTCTACTTTCAAAATTAGTCCATTTTCAGCCCTTTAAGTAGTTTGATCTGTAGCCTGACTTAGTTAACCTAGAGAATCTATTTAGTAAGGTTTGTATAGCATAATTATTGTTCTTAGATTCTATGCTAGCTCTTGTACTAAGCTAAGTTAGCAGATATTTCCCAGTAATAATTTTTGGTATATAATGTTAATTGTGAGCATGAGCACACATTTAAATTTGGTTTATAGATAAGTGATCCATGGAGTGTATCAAGGATGGCAAGACTCCTTCCCCCATGCATCAAAGGAGGAGATTTAGTAAATTGAGGGAATTGTGTGAACCAAACAAGCTATCTTGTAAAACTGACTATTTTGAGATGTAAATATCTTTTTTCCTCTAAATTCTTCATTGATAATCAGGGGAATTGAATGACATGCTCTTTAGCAGATGGGAAAGTCCACCTGCTCACTCTCCCTCCTGAACTCTTAAAACTCATTTATCCCCTTCCCAATTTAGAAAATCCCTAATCTTTCCTACAACAAAATCAGATTACTTTAACATGTATACTGGTTTATACATTGTTAATTTTTTAATGCATAAAAATCTATCTGTCACTGTATTCAGGGTGCAGTGTCAGGCTGAAGAGGCCTGGTCCCAATTTATTATGTAACTGGCATGCATCGCTTAATAAATTGACATACTCAGGAGCTTGGCCCTTTGTTTCCCTAGTCATTTCAGATTTCATTTGTCACACTTACACCTCTTCTTACCATCACAACCACCAGTCCATAATAGTTATTTTTGATTTCTGTCCCTTTTCCTGCACATGTACATTATCTTTTAGGAAGGGTTGCCTAAGAGGTAGCAGGATTGAGCTAGCTCCTTGGAGTATCTATTTAGAACTTTGTGCATTAGTTGGCTTTTGAGGAATGAGTCTCCTTATTCAGTTCTGTGTCCGTTTAACTGTTGGATTAATCCATCTACCATTTTTTAGGCCCATAATAATAATTTTTTTAAACCCTTACCTTCCATCTTGGAGTCAATACTGTGTATTGGCTCCAAGGCAGAAGAGTGGTAAGGGCTAGGCAATGGGGGTCAAGTGACTTGCCCAGGGTCACATAGGTGGGAAGTGTCTGAGGCCAGATTTGGACCTAGGACCTCCTGACTCTAGGCCTGGCTCTCAATCCACTGAGCTACCCAGCTGCCCCCTCATAATAATAATTTTCACAAGAACAGATATATGCTATTGGACTAAGTCAGGCAGTATTAGATAGAGTATGGTGTTAGACTTGGAGTAAGGAAGACCTTGTTTAAAGTCAGCATGTGACATTAGCTGTGTGACCCTGGACAGATTAATGAACTTTTTTCTGAGTCACAGTTTCTTTTCTGTAAAAGGGGCTAATGATACCCATGCTATTTCCTAGAGTAGCTGTGAGGGCAAATGAGATTATATATATATATATATATATATATATATATATATATATATATATATATATATATATATATGTATGTATGTATGTATATAAAACAATTTTCAAACCTTAAAGTATTATATGAACATAAATATTATTAAAATATTAATTTGATAAAGAATGCAGCTGCCTTAAGCCTACTATGACTATATCTCATATATTCCAATCCATTTCTTTTTTAAATTTATTTGCTAAATTAAAATACTAAATAACTGCCTCAATTCCCTTCCCTCCCCCATTAAAGAAAGCATTATTTGACTATATATATATATATATATATATATATATATATATGTAAAACTATGTCTAGCTTATTTCTGTTTATCAGGGTCTTTCACTGGAGGTGGACACAAACAAGTAATTTTTTAAAAAACCTGTTCCTTCCATTTTAGAATCAATAATGTATATTGTTTCTTATGCAAAAGAGTTTTAAAGGCTAGGCAGTGGGGGGTAAATGACTTGTCCAGGAGTCACATAGCTGTGTGAAGAAAAATATTTCCATCCCACTGTGCTCCAATGGTGGGTATTATAGAGTAACATGATACGATGGGCTGACATGCCCTGGCATCAATGCTCATTGCCATGGAGGGAGGAGCTAAGGAGATTTAAACATAGAGAATCTATTCTATACAGACTAATCTTTCCTTAAGGGAAATCTTCTCCTCTACTCTTGTCTCATCCTGTCATCTCCCAGTCTCCCTATCTCCCCATCTGCCTCCCCATCTCCCCATCTGTCTCCCTATCTCCCTGTCTCCCCATCTGTTTCCCTGTCTTCCTGTCTGTCTCCCAATTTTCTCTTCTCCTGATCTGTCTCCCCATCTCTCCTTCTGTCTCCCCATCTGTCTCCCCATCTGTCTCCCTGTCCCTGTCTGTCTCCCCACTCCCTGTCTGTCCTTCTGTCTTCCTGTCTTCCAGTCTCCCCATCTCCCCCTCTTGCTGTCTCCCTCTCTCCCCTTCTACTCCTATTCCCTTCTCCCCCTCTCCCTGTCTACCCCTCTCTACCCACCTCTCCCCCTAACTCTGTCCAGACACCAGACCCCTTTTTATTCTTAATATAGGTAAGAAGTATTGGAGGCCAGATTTGAATGTAGGACTTTCATGTCTCTAGGCCTGACTCTCAATCCATTGAACCACATATCTTCCCTAACAAGTCATTCTTCAAACAATATTTCTATTGCTGTTTATAAAGTTCTCTTTGTTCTGCTCTCTGTATTTTCACATAGTTCTTTTCATGTTTCTTTAAAAAATTAACCTATTCATCATTTCTTTCAGAGTAGTGATATTCCATCACAATTATATGCCACAAATTATTTGGCCATTCTCCAATTTATGGCATCCCTTCATAATGTTGATTGTGAGTATAAGTACTTTAAAAACCTTATAAATTTGGTTTATAGATAAGTGAACAACGGATGGGGTTAGGGGGTGAGTTGATCCCTTCCCAAATGCATTAAAGGATGGAATTGAGAAAATTGAGGGAATTGTGTAAGCCACTTCATTTTCTAATTATTTGCCACCACAAAAAGAGCTGCTATAAAATCTTTAGAACATATAGGTTTCCTTTTTCCATGATCACATTAGGAAACAAAACTAATTTTCCTGTGTCCTTACCTTATACTTGAATTGGACTTCACACTTTGACTCCTGCTCCAAATCCCTCTCCCTCTCAACTTTCTTCATTTGCTGAATCCTTCACCTTCCTTCAAAGTCCATTTCAGGTGCTATTTCCCCCATGAACCCATTCATAATTCTATCCTATCACCAGTTGCAACTGAATTCTTTCATTTTTCATATTTCTGATGACTTAGTTTGGGTCTCTCCTTTGCAGTTATCAAACTCGTCAACTTTATAGGTTCATAAATTAAGAGATGAATAATCCTCAGAAATTATCATTTTGTAGATGAAGAACTGATGCTCAGAGAAGTTAAGGTCCAGTTAGATGGCACAGAGAATAGAGTACTGGATTGGGATCAGGAAGACCTGAGTCCAAATCTTCCTCAGATATTTACTTAGGTGTTGTGACCTTGGGCAAGGATTGTCTCCTCTTAGGTTCATTTTCTTTTCTGTAAAATGAGAATAATAATAGCACCTATCTCAGAAGGTTATAATGAGGATTAAGTGAAATCACTTATATAAGGCACTTTGCAAAACTTAAAGTGATATATAAATGGTAACTATTGCTAATATTTATAATTACTGTTATTTATATTATTGAGTAACTTGCTCAAGGACATTGATGAGCCCAGATTTTCTGATATCTTAAAGCCAGGGTTATTTTTTTCACTATGCCTTAGAAATTATTTCCCTCTTTTAGGTTATATACTACATTAAATCTGGGTCTGGATCATATTCAGCTTTATATCTCTAGCATTTATTTCAGTGTCTTCTATGCAGCAAAGTGTTAATGGATGTTGGGTGAAGATAACAAACCCATCTCTTCTCATGTTCTTTTTCCTTTCCTTTCCTTTCCTTTCCTTTCCTTTCCTTTCCTTTCCTTTCCTTTCCTTTCCTTTCCTTTCCTTTCCTTTCCTTTCCTTTCCTTTCCTTTCCTTTCCTTTCCTTTCCTTTCCTTTCCTTTCCTTTCCTTTCCTTTCCTTTCCTTTCCTTTCCTTTCCTTTCCTTTCCTTTCCTTTCCTTTCCTTTCCTTTCCTTTCCTTTCCTTTCATTTATTTATTTGAAAAGAAAGGACTATCTCCTTAACTTAATCTTGAAAACTGATTTATTCTACTTCAGATTCCTTTTCAAAACCTTAGTTTTTTTAGATCTTTCATTTCTTTTCATTAGGAAATCACTGTGTGAGAGGTCTAAGGGAAAAAAGTAAATAAAAGGAAAGAATGAAGAGATGATAAGTTGCCTATTTTGAGCTATTCTCCATCTCTTTACGTAATGAAATTTTATTAAGTTTGTAAGGTCTCTAGGTAGGGGACACCTTGCCCCCTGGACTATTTCCAGAAATAAGAACTCCAAGCTAAGCTTGTATTTTGCAATGTTAATGACCTCAATCATGGGAGTGAATATCTCTAGTGAGAAATTGACAATGGGGAAGTGCCATCTCAATTTTGTGAAATGATTAATAATTGTAATCAATATACTTCCTAATGACCTTGTCAATATGTTCTTCTACTAAGTGACTTGAAAATTAATAAAGCCCAATGATAGGAAGAATGATACAGAACTTCCTTAAATGATTGTAGAGAAGTGTGATTAGGAACCAAATTCCTTTCTGGCTTCAACCACAAGTAGCTTATAGGACTCCACATACTCTTCAGACTTAGTTTATACTTTTAAAAACTGATTTCAACCTGACGTGTTGAATTGTTGAGAAAGACTTTATCTGAGTCCCCAGAACTATGTAATTGTTTGGAAAAACAGACATTGGATCTGCTTGGTTCTTAGGAAGTCAGGAAATATAACAATCTAAGATTGTTTTTATTGCATAGATTAGGTTCACAGAGGATAACTGAGGGCAGTGTATCTTTCTCTTCTTTCCTTCCTTCCTTCCTTCCTTCCTTCCTTCCTTCCTTCCTTCCTTCCTTCCTTCCTTCCTTCCTTCCTTCCTTCCTTCCTTCCTTCCTTGTCTCAAGAACAGATATTGCTCATTAAAATTAGCTTCCTTTGCCTTTTAATATATTAATTTATATTATTGTAGTCATTGTGTCTATTATGCTCCAATTGTGCCTTTTTTTCTTTTTGGCTTTCTTTGCCTTCTTAGTACTTTGCATAGCGCCTTCTAAATAGTAGATGACAGTTGACTGACTGATTCTGCCATGAGCCAGTCTCATCTGACTCTTACCCTTCTCCATGTTAACCCTTCCAATATGGCAGCACGAGGGTTACGGGTTCAGGTGCCTAGACAAACTGTGCTTGTATAAACTAACTATAGGCAAATTGATGGGAGGCAGAAATCCATACTCTTTTTAGGGTTATTGTATAAAGGTTTTGAGTTAATTTTCACTAATAATATTGGCCTATAATTTTCTGTGCATTTTATCTTTCCTGGATTGAGTATTAGGATGAGATTTGTGTCATAAAAGCATTCTAGTAGAGTGTTTTTTTATCTCAGTTTTTGAGGATTTGTAAAGCAGGTACTTAATTATTCTTAAAATAGAATTCTCCATGAATTCAACAGGACCAGGAGTTTTTTAATTTGGTAGTTTCTTTTTCAGCTATGTCTATTTCAGGGTCATTGTCAATAGGTGCTTCCTTTTTGCTTCAAAGATAAAAATGGTAGCATTGTAATCATCAAATATTTTGAATATCTTTTGTTATGCAATAATTTTAAAAAATTTATTTTTTTAATTTGGTCAATTTCAAACATTATTTCTTGGTTACAAAAATCATATTCTATTCCCCCTTCCCCTCCCCCCGACATTCCCGTAGCTGCTCGAAATTCCACTGGGTATTACATGTGTCCTTAATCAGAACCTATTTCCATGCTGTTGATGTTTGCACTAGGATGTTCATTTAGGGTCTATCTACCCAATCGTATCCCCCTTGATCCAGGTAATCAAGCACTTGTTTTCCTTTGATGTTTTCACTTCCACAGTTTTTCCTCTGAATGTGGATAGTGCTCTTTCTCATAGATCCCTCCAGGTTGTTCAGGATCACTGCATTGCTAATAATGGAGAAGTCCATTACATTCAATTGTACCACAGTATATCAGTCTCTGTGTACAATGTTCTCCTGATTCTCCTCCTTTTGCTCTGCATCACTTCCTGGAGGTTGTTCCAGTTCCCATGGAATTACTCCACTTTATTATTCCTTTGAGCATAATAGTATTCCACCATAAACATATACCAAAATTTGTTCAGCCATTCCCCAATTGAAGGGCATCCCCGCATTTTCCAATTTTTTGCCACCACAAAGAGCGCAGCTATGAATATTCTTATTCATGTATTATACTTTATTATCTCTTTGGGGTACAAACCCAGCAGTGCTATAGCTGGATCAAAGGGCAGACAGTCTTTTAGTGCCCTTTGGGCATAGTTCCAAATTGCCCTCCAGAATGGTTGGATCAATTCACAACTCCACTAGCAATGCATTAATGTCCAGACTTTGCCACATTCCCTCCAGCATTCCTTACTTTCCATTGCTGTCATGTTAGCCAAACTGCTAGGTGTGAGGTGATACCTCAGAGTTGTTTTGATTTGCATCTCTTTGATTATAAGAGATTTAGAGCACTGTTTCATGTGCTTATTAATAGTTTTGATTTCTTTGACTGAAAATTGCCTATTCATGTCCCTTGCCCATTTATCAATTGGAGAATGGCTTGGTTTTTTGTACAATTGATTTAGCTCTTTGTAAATTTGAGTAATTAGACCTTTGTCAGAGGTTTTCGTTATGAAGATTGTTTCCCAATTTGTTACTTCCCATCTAATTTTGATTTCATTGGTTTTGTTTGTACAAAAATTTTTAATTTGATGTAATCAAAATTATTTATTTTACATTTTGTGACTTTTTCTAAGTCTTACTTGGTTTTAAAACCTTTCCTTTCCCACAGGTCTGACATGTATAATATTCTATGTTCACCTAATTTACATATAGTTTCCTTCTTTATGTTCAAGTCATTCGCCCATTCTGAGTTTATCTTGGTGTAGTTTGTGAGGTGTTGATCCAAATCTAATCTCTCCAACACTGTCTTCCAATTTTCCCAGAAGTTTTTATCGAATAGTGGATTTTTGCCCGAAAAGTTGGAAACTTTGGGCTTGTCTTGCTGAGGTCACTTCCCCCAAGTCCATTCCACTGATCCTCCTTTCGGTCTCTTAGTCAGTACCAAATTGCTTTGATGACCACTGCTTTGTAATATAGTTTGAGATCTGGGACTGTAAGGCCACCTTCCTTTGTATTTTTTTTTTCATTATTTCCCTGGATATACTTGATCCTTTGTTCTTCCAAATGAACTTTGTTATGGTTTTTCCTAATTCGGTAAAAAAGGTTTTTGGTAGTTCAATGGGTATGACACTAAATAAGTAATTTAATTTGTGTAGTATGGTCATTTTTATTATGTTAGCTTGTCCTACCCATGAGCAGTTAATGTTTTCCCAATTGTTTAGATCTAGTTTTAATTGTGTGGAGAGTGTTTTGTAGTGGTAGTTCATATAGTTCCTGTGTTTGTCTCCGCAGATAGATTCTTAAGTATTTTATATTGTCTAGCGTGATTTTAAATGGTATTTCTTTTTCTAATTCTTGCTGCTGAAATGGGTTAGAGATAAATAAAAATGCTGATGACTTATGCAGGTTTATTTTGTATCCTGCAACTTTGTTAAAGTTTTTGATTATTTCGACTAGTTTTTTGGTTGATTCTCTAGGATTCTTTAATTAGACCATCATATCATCTGCAAAGAGTGATAACTTGGTCTCTTGATTGCCAATTTTAATACCTCCAATTTCTTTTTCTTCTCTAATTTCTATTGATAGTGTTTCTAGTACAATGTTAAATAATAGAGGTGATAATGGGCATCCTTGTTTCACTCCTGATCTTATTGGGAATGTATCTAGTTTATCCCCATTGCAGATGATGTTTTCTGATGGTTTTAGATAAATACTGTTCATGATTTTTAGGAAAGACCCTTCTATTCCTATACTTCCTAGTGTTTTCAATAGGAATGAGTGTTGTATTTTGTCAAAGGCTTTTTCTGTGTCTGTTGAGATAAGCATGTGATTTTTGTTCGTTTGCTTGTTGATGTGATCAATTATGTGGATGGTTTTCCTAATATTGAACCATCCTTGCATTCCTGGTATAAATCCCATCTGATCATAGTGAATAACCCTCCTGATCACTTGCTGGAGTCTTTTTGCTAGCATCCTATTTAAGATTTTTGCGTCTATGTTCATCAAGGAGATTGGTCTATAGTTTTATTTCTCTGTTTTTGACCTGCTTGCCTTTGGAATCTGTACCATATTTGTATCATAAAAGGAATTTGGTAGAACTCTCTCTTTGCATATTATGTCAAATAGTTTGTATAGTATTGGGATTAGCTATTCTTCAAATGTTTGATAGAATTCATTTGTAAATCCATCAGGCCCTGGGTATTTTTTCTTAGGAGTTCTCTGATGGCTTGTTAGATTTCATTTTCTGATATGGGGTTATTTAAGAATTCGATTTCTTCTTCTGTTAATCTAGGCAATTTATATTTTTGTAAATATTCATCCATATCACCTAGATTGCCATATTTATTGCCATATAATTGGGCAAAATAGTTTTTATGATTGGCTTAATTTCTTCTACTGGAAGTGAGGTCTTCCTTTTCATCTATGATACTGTTAAGCTGGTTTTGATTGGCCAGTATTTTGTTTGCTTTTTTTCAAAATACCAGCTTCTAGTCTTATTTATTATTTCAATAGTTCTTTCACTTTTTATTTTATTAATTTCTCCCTTAATTTTTAGGATCTCAAATTAAGTTTTCTTCTGGGGATTTTTAATTTTTTCACTTTCAAGTTTTTTGATTTGCATGTCCAATTCGTTGACCTCTGCCCTCCCTAATTTGTTAATATATGAACTCTAGGATATAAATTTTCCCCTTGTAGTGCTTTCACTGCATCCCATAGATTTTGAAAGGATGTCTCATCATTGTAATTTTCTTCAATGAAATTATCAATTTTTTCTATGATTTGTTCTCTAACTGATTTTGGAGAAACATTATTTAATTTCCAATTAATTTTTGATTTGGCTCTCCATGTATCCTTACTGATTATTATTTTTATTGTGTTATAATCTGAAAAGTTTGCATTTATTATTTCTGCTTTTCTGCATTTGTTTACCATGTTTTTATGACCTAGTACATGGTGAATCTTTGTGAATGTACCATGTGTTGCTAAAAAGAAGGTGTATTCCTTTTTGTCCCTATTTATTTTTCTCCATATATCTATTAACTCTCATTTTCTAGGATTTCATTCATATCTCTTTCCTCTTTCTTATATTTTTTGATTTGATTTATCTAAATTTTATAGTGGTAGGCTCAGGTCTCCCACTAGTATAGTTTTGCTAGCAATTTCCTCCTTCAGTTCCACTAGTTTCTCCTTTAGAAATCTGGATGCTATACCATTTGGTGCATTCATGTTGATTACTGATATTTCCTCATTGTCTATACTCCATTTTATCAGGATGTATTTTACCTTCCCTATCCATTTTAATCAGAATTATTTTTACTTTGGCTTTGTCAGATATCATGATTGTGACTCTTATCTTCTTTCTATCAGTTGAGGCCCAATAGGTTATGCTCCAACCTTTAATTATAACTTTTTGAATGTTTACCCACCTCAGGGGTGTTTCTTATAGACAACATGGTAGGATTTTGGATTCTAATCCACTCTCTTATTTGTTTTCATTTTATGGATGAGTTCATCCCATTCACATTCAAAGTTATGATTGTCACTTGTGTATTCCCCAGCATTTGATATCTTCTCCTAGTTCTGTCCTTTCTTCTTTTGCTATATCCTTTTAAACCAGTGGTTTTCTTTTAATCAATCCCCCTAATTCCCTCCTGTAATATGCTTTCCTTTCTGGCCCCTCCCTTTTTGTTCCCTTCTTATTTATATGAATTTTGGTTTTTAGGTCTTTAAGGTAGTCTGTATCAGTAGGTGCTGAGGAGTGGAAGAATCCTGCATCTAGGCTGCTGCCATGTTTACCTGAAAGTCTCTATTGTATAATAATTTTAAGTCAGATCTCTTTACTCTTTATAATTCCAAGTCATTACTCTTTGTAATTCCATTTGTCATAGATGATGGAGTGGTTTGCCACTTCCTTCTCCATTAATTTTAAAGATAAGAAAACTGAGGCAAATAGG
Organism: Monodelphis domestica; assembly: GCF_027887165.1. Classification (NCBI taxonomy): domain Eukaryota; kingdom Metazoa; phylum Chordata; class Mammalia; order Didelphimorphia; family Didelphidae; genus Monodelphis; species Monodelphis domestica. Next base: position 322,713,058 of record NC_077230.1, on the reverse strand, counting down.
GTTAAGTGACTTTCCCAGTGTCACATTGCTAGTAAGTATCTAAGGCCAAATTTGAATTCAGTTACCTACTGTGCCACTTAGCTTCCCCATCTTGAATATCCACTGGTCTAGTATCAATTAAATAAAAGTTATTAACAATGGAATATTGGACAAATAAGTGATACAAAATATAACAAAAGGAAAAGATCATTGTGGACTAGAGCATTATGGAAGATCAGTTAAGAATTGCAGCCTGGATAGGATTTTGATAGGAAGAGAGGGAAAGGTATTCCACGGTGATTGTGAGAATCAAATGAGATCCTATAGAGTAAAAACTGCAAAATCTAAAAGTGATATAGAAATATGTTATTTTGCCAGGTACATTGGGAATAGTGTGAGCAAAGTCACAGAGGTGGGAATAGGCAGGGAGCATTTTGGGATACTAGCAGAAGGGAAACAATAGTGTTAGTTGGAGAGAGAGGATGGAGTTAGTTTGTGGAAAGTCTTGAAAGGAGATTTACAAACTTAGATTTCATTTTATAAGGAATAGGGAACTGGTAAATTTTTTTGGCTGCTTCTATTGGCTTTCTATTGGCAATTTTAAAAGGAAAGACAAGGAGTCAAGAAGACAGGGTCATCTAAGGCTATTGTGGGGAACCCTCAACCCCCCACCCCCTTTTTTTAACTAGTCTTCAATCCCAGACAAGTTGTCTTTCAGGCTGTGTGCAACAGACCTAAGAGGGGATCTGGATCTTGAGTGTGTTGGCAAAGAGCTACTAATGGCTCCCTTGGGGTAGAGGTACATGGGGATACACTGCATGTGCTCTCTCAAACACACAACCTGAGTGGAGTTACTTGCCCAAAGTTCCTTAACCCTCATGGACAGTGATGTGACCTCTCAACCTGAAAGACAGCAGATGTGGAGAGGGATCACTGGGTCACAGATGAGTTAGAAGGGACTACAGAGCTCATCTAAACTGATTTCCTCATTTTATCAAAGAGAGAAAGAAACTGATGCCAGGATGATTGAGTTGATGGAAGAGTTACATAGGTAGTGTCACAGGTAGAACTTGAAACCTGGCCTTGGAAAACCCAGATTCAAAGCTTTTCCCACTGTACCGTGTTGCTGCTTATTGACTGTGTGATGAATACTCTTGAACCCCAACTTTTTAGAGGATTGAAACTAACTACAAGAAACCAGCCTCCTGGATAGAGAAAAAAGGGATTTCTCAAGCAATGTAACCCTATATTCTAGTGTTCTGGAGAGAGGAACAGAAGATCCTGAGTAGGTCTAGCCTCAGAATCTTCTTTCTAGAAATTCTAGGTCAAAGAGTTTGATACTTAGCCTAGAAAGAAGTGGCATTCCAAAGGAGTTTCATATTCTTGGAGAGAAGAGAGGATTGAACCCAAGGCAACCAGAGGAACCACTGGGAAGGAAGGAAAGAAATAAGCACTTATTAAGCACCTACTATGTTCCAGAGACTATGCTAAGTGCTTCACCTCATTTGATCCTTTGTAACAACCTTATTGTCTTTGAAGCAGACAGAAGTTAGTGACTTGCCCAAAAGCACATAGGTAGTGTTTGACTCAAGGCCCAGGATTATATCTATAGGAGTTGCTAAGTCAACATACAGCATAACAGAAGACATAGACTTTGTCTTCTACTACTACCATACTTTATATGGATAATCCAATACAGTGAGAAAAGAATATGCTTTGTCTAGCAGTCCCAAGCTTTTATTTTCCTTCTGAGGAAAACCAAAGCCTTTTTTTGATATTACTATAAAACTGGATGCCTGTATGAATTTCTGGAGTAAAAGAGGAACTCATTAGAATGTTGGTGGGTTGAAGATGGCGGCTTAGAGAAAGGTAAAGTTCAGATCTCCGGAAACCCTTCCCTATCAAACTCAAACTATATGCTCTTAGGGCACCAAAATTCAAAATGAACAACAGCATAGACCCTGGGAATCCTTCTCCTGAACCTGGATCAAAATGTACGCCCCCCCCCAAAGCCAGAACCCGAGATCACTTGGACCTAAGGGGTAGGCAGAAGGAAGGTCCCAGAACCCATCCCCCCCAACCCAGAGCGCTGAGTCTGATGCAGCAGAGGGAACCTCAGAGCCTCAGGAAGCCACTTCCTGAAAACAACCTGACTCAGTCGAGGGGGCACCCAACACAGACAGCAGGGAAACAGAGAGAGACGGGTGGGGGAGCCTGTAACCCCCTGGCTGGATCCTTCCATCCGAGTCTCATGGAAGGTCCCTGCCTCAGGGCATACTCAGTTCATCCCAGTGAAAGTTAATCCTATCAGGAGCTCTCGGAGCTCCAGGAAGCCTCGGCCCCTCCCCCTTCAGAGTGCAGGCTCTTCTGGCCAGCAAAGGCATTAAAACACCCCGTGGAGAGTGCCGAGCCAGGCTCAGAGCGTGGAAGTAAGGCAATGGAGAAGCATCGGGAGGGAACTGAGAAGGGCAGTAACACAGAAACACCAGCAATTCCTGGCCTCCCCTGGAAGACAGAACAGCTGAGGAGAACAGACAATTTGCCTAGGGCTAAAACCTCTGAACAACAGACAGAGATAAGAAAAGCTAGATAGAGATGGCAAACTCCACAGAAGCACAAAAGCCTCAAAACTCCAAGAAAAACAAGAAGAAGAGAATGACTTTTGGACACATTTTATGGAGCAAAAATACAAAATACATAGGAGATAGAAGAGGAAACACAAGCAAATGCTCTGAACCCTTCCAAAGGAAATAGAAACTCTTCACAAAGCCATAAAGAATTTGAATTGGAAAGGATCAAAAAGATGGAAGCCTTCTGAGAGGAAAAGTGGGAAATAATGCAAAAGAAATTCCAGCATCTACAAAACCAGTTTGACCAAAGTGAAAAGGAAAACCAGGCTTTAAAGGTCAAAATTAGGCAACTCAAAGACAACGAGCAAGAATTAATAAAGCAAAGCCAAAAGACCAAGAAATTAGAAGAGAACATAAAATATCTCACTGACAAAGTCATAGACTTGGAAAATAAAGGGAGAAGAGACAATTTAAGAATAATTGGACTACCAGAAAAGCCAGAAATAAACAGCAAACTTGACATTGTAATACAAGATATAATCAAAGAAAATTGCCCAGAGATTGTAGAACAAGAGGGGAATACAGGCACTGAAAGAGTTCACAGAACACCCTCTACACTAAATCCCCAAAAGACAACTCCCAGGAATGTAATTGCCAAATTCCAAAGCTTTCAAGCAAAAGAAAAAAATCTTACAAGAAGCCAGAAAAAGACAATTTAGATATAAAGGAATGCCAATCAGGGTCACACAAGACGTTACAAGTTCCACTCTGAATAAGGCATGGAACATGATTTTCAGAAAGGCAAGAGAGTTAGGCCTTCAACCAAGAATCAGCTATCCAGCAAAACTGACTATATACTTCCAAGGGAAAGTATGGTATTCAACAAAATAGGAGATTTCCAAGTTTTTGCAAAGAAAAGACCAGAGCTCTGTGGAAAGTTCGATATTAAAAAACAAAGAGCATGGAATATCTCAAAAGATAAATATAAAGGAAAGGGAAAAGGAGAAAAATGTTATCTTTTTCTTTTACTCAAACTCTCTTCTATAAGGACTACATTTCTATCAATCTATGTATATTAACATGTGGGGGAAATGTAATGTGTAAATAGGGGGAAAAGAAAGACCAAATAGAATAATCTTTCTCACACAAAGATTCACATGGGAAGGGGAGGGGAAGAAAATTCCTATAAGAAGGAGAGGAAGAGAGTTTTTACTTAAACACTTAAACCTTACTCTCAGGGAAATCAACTCTGAGAGGGAAGAACATCCAGATCCATTGGGATCTTGAATTCTATCTTACCCAACAAGGGAAGGGAGAAGGGAAATAAATTCAAAATGGGTGAATGACTTAAACATAAAGAAGGAAACCATAAGTAAATTGGGTAAACACAGAATAGTATTCATGTCAGACCTTTGGGAGGGGAAAGACTTTAAAACCAAGCAAGACATAGAAGGAATCACAAAATGTAAAATAAATAATTTCGACTACATCAAGTTAAAAAGCTTTTGTACAAACAAAACCAATGTAACTAAAATCAGAAGGGAAACAACAAATTGGGAAAAAATCTTCATAGAAACCTTTGACAAAGTTTTAATTACTCAAATTTATAAAGAGCTAAATCAATTGTACAAAAAACCAAGCCATTCTCCAATTGATAAATGGGCAAGGGACATGGATAGGGAGTTTTCAGATAAAGAAATCAAAACTATTATTAAGCACATGAAGAAGTGTTCTAAATCTCTTATAATCAGAGAGATGCAAATAAAAACAACTCTGAGGTATCACCTCACACCTAGCAGATTGGCTAACATGACAGCAAAGGAAAGTAATGAATGCTGGAGGGGATGTGGCAAAGTAGGGACATAAATTCATTGCTGGTGGAGTTGTGAACTGATCCAACCAATCTGGAGGGCAATTTGGAACTATGCCCAAAGAGCGACAAAAGAATATCTATCCTTTGATCCAGCCATAGCACTGCTGGGTCTGTACCCCAAGGAGATAATGGACAAAAAGTCTTGTATAAAAATATTCATAGCTGCGCTCTTTGTGGTGGCCAAAAATTGGAAAACAAGGGGATGCCCATCAATTGGGGAATGGCTGAACAAATTGTGGTATATGTTGGTGATGGAATACTATTGCGCAAAAAGGAATAATAAAGTGGAGGAATTCCTTGGAGACTGCAAGAACCTCCAGGAAGTGATACAGAGCGAGAGGAGCAGAACCAGGAGAACATTGTACACAGAGACTAATACACTGTGGTATAATCGAATGTAATGGACTTCTCCATTAGTGGCAGTGTAATGTCCCTGAACAATCTGCAGGGATCTAGGAGAAAAAACACTATTCATAAGCAGAGGAAAAAATGTGGGAGTAGAAACACCGAGGAAAAGCAACTGCCTGACTACAGCAGTTGAGGGGACATGACAGAGGAGAGACTCTAAATGAACACTGTAATGAAAAAACTAACAACATGGCAATGGGTTCGAATCAAGAACACATGTGATACCCAGTGGAATCATGTGTCGGCTATGGGGGGTGGGGGGGAGGAAAAGAAAATGATCTTTGTCTTTAATGAATAATGCTTGGAAATGATCAAATAAAATATTATAATATTAAAAAAAAGAATGTTGGTGGGTTGAGTCCATAGTAATCCCCAGTTTGTTTCTCATCTAAGTAGGGTGTCAAGTCACAGGAGAGTACCCTCAGACTGGAGAACTTTAGGGATCTAAGCTAAGGTGGGACTCACCAGAGAAGGAGGAAAAATGTGCTGATTGTTGATGGATTACTAAGTTCTTTTTAAATTTTGAAAAGCATGTTTTTGTTGTTTTTAGGATCTTATGCCCAATAAAAGTATTATTGCTTTTTATAATTCTTTATGAACTAGGAACATTTTTACCTGGATTTGTGAAAATCTGTATTTGATCTTCATTCCAGGTACATTCTGAGATTTCCTTTAGACCCCTAGTAGTTTGTTTCAGGGAAAGAGATGGTAGCCCTCAAGATAATACCCAGTATCACTAAGCCCAGATCCTTGGAATATTGGACCATAGGTCACAGTGAAGTGGTGATTTGTATAGTTCCTTTGAAAATATCAGATTAAATTTGAAATGAATTTGCAAGAGGGCTTTTTTCAGTTTCATACCCAAGAGGACTGAAAAAGTAACATTGTGAAGTCATTTATTTCCCCTTGTGAAGCCATTTATTTGCTTTAATATGCATTTGGCTTTTGTTGCAATAAATGTTAAATATGCAATGTGCAGAACACTTTTTATCAGATTCATTAAGTGATCTGTTGAAGCATTCTTTTTGATAACTGTCAAAATTTTTTAGCTTGTTGAGATTTCAATACCCTTTCAAAACTGCTTTTCTTTCATGTGGTTTATCATTGTGATCTTCTTTTGCTTTTTTTTTTTTCTTTCAAGTGCCATAACCAAGGCGGGCTGGTTTGGGATTTTCCAAGGGCATCTAAATTTATAGTTTCCTAATAGCACTTGTAAAAGCTACTAGAAGGTATTAAGACTCATTCCCCAAATGGGCTCCTTCCAAAGCCAATAAAGTCATTCTTTCTTTTAAATTGTAGCTTCTCCAAAGTGATTCATGCTGCCTTAGAGTCTCTGTTCATGGGAGTTAATGTCCTGGATTATCAGTCACCTCAAAATGGAATGGTGTCTAACTAAGGGTATGCCCCTCCAAAGAGTCTCATTTTTGAGGTTTTTAGTCCCAAATTCAATTTATCTTTCAAAAATATTTTTATTAAGAATATTTTTCCATGATTACATGATTCATGATCCCCCTTCCCCCATGCTTTCTCCTCCCACCTTCCAAAGCTGACAAGCAGTTCCACTGGGTTATGCATCTATCATTGTTAAAAACCTATTTCAATGTTATTCATATTTGCAGTAGAGATATTCTTTAACATCAAAACCCTAATCACATCCCTGTCTCACTACTTGGTCAATCATATATTTTTCTAATGCATTTCTAGTTTCACAGTTCTTTCTCTGGATGTGGATAGCATTCTTTCTCCTAAATCCCTCTGGATTGTCCTGGGTCATTGCATTGCTACTGGTAGAAAAGTCCATTACATTCGATTGTGCCACAGTGTATCAGTCTCTGGGTACAATGTTCTCCTGGTTCTGCTCCTTTCACTCTGCATCAATTCCTGGAATCTTTCCAGTTCACATGGAATTCCTCCATTTCTTTATTCCTTTCAGCACAATAACATTTCATCACCAACATATACCACAATTTATTCAGCCACTCCCCAATCAATGGACACACCCTCATTTTCCAATTTTTTTGCTACAACAAAGAGTGTGACTCAAAAAATGAATATTTTTGTACAAGTCTTTTCCTTGATTATCTCTTTGGGATACAAATCCAGCAGTGGTATGGCTGGATGAAAGGGCAGGAATTCATTTAAAGCCCTTTGTGCATAGTTCCAAATTGCCCTTCAGAATGATTGGATCAATTCACTACTCTATCAGTAGTATATTAGTGTCCCAGTTTTGCCACATCCCCTCTGACATTTATTACTTTCCTTTGTTACTATATTAGCCAATGTGCTAGGTGTGAGGTGGTACCTCAGTTGTTTTAATTTGCATTTCTCTAACCAGGAGGGATTTAGAATACTTTTTCTTGTGCTTATTGATAGTTTTGGTTTCATCCTGTGAAAACTGCCTATTCCTGTCCCTTGACCATCTGTCATTTGGGGAATGGCTTGATTTTTTTGTAGATTTGACTTAGTTCCTTATATATTTGGGAAATTAAACCTTTGTAAAAGAGTTTTGTTATAAAAATGTTCTCCCAGTTTGTTGCTTTCATTCTAATTTTGGTTGCATTGGTTTTATTTGTATGAAAACTTTTTAATTTGATATAATCAAAGTCATTCATTTTACATTTTGCAATGTTCTTTATCACTTACTTGGTCTTAAAAGCTTTCCTTTCCCACAGATCTGACAGGTATACAAATCTATATTCACCTAATTTATTTCTGATTTCACTCTTTATATATGTCATTTACCAATTTTGAATTTATCTTGGTATATGTTGATCTAAACCTAATTTCTCCCATACTATATTCCAATTTTCCTAGCATTTTTTGTCAAATAGTGAATTCTTGTCCCAAAAGCTGGGGTCTTTGGGTTTATCAAACACTAGCTTACTGAGGTCATATAGTCTATTCCATTGATCCACTCTTCTGTCTCTGAGCCAGTACCATATTGTTTTGATGACTACTGCTTTATAGTACTGTTTAGGTGATTTGAACTAGAGTTTCTCTTTCTAACTCCTGTTGCTGAGTTTTGTTGGAAATATATAGAGATGCTGATGAATTATGTGGGTTTATTTTGTACCCTGCAACTTTACTAAATTTGTTAATTATTTCTACTAGGCCTTTAGTTGATTTTCTGGGGTTCTTTAAGCATACCATCATATCATCTGCAAAGAGTGATAGTTTAGTCTCCTCATTGCCTACTTTATTTAATCTCTTCAATTTCTTTTTCTTCTCTAATTGCAACTTCTAGCACTTCTAGTACAATATTGAATAAAAGAGGTGATAATGGGCATCCTTACTTCACTCCTTATCTTATTGGGAAGATTTCTAACTAGTAATCATGCAGATGATACTTACTGATAGTTTTAAATATATACTGTTTATTATTTTGAGGAATGGCTCTTCTATTCTTATACTTTCTAGTGTTTTCAATAGGAATGGGTGTTGTATTTTTTCAAAGGCTTTTTCTGCATCTATTGAGGTAATCAGGTGATTTCTGTTGATTTGATTATGTATATGGTCAATTATGTGTATTGTTTTCCTAATATTAAACCAGTCCTGCATTCCTGGTATAAATCTCACATGATCATAGTGAATAGTCCTCATGATCACTTGCAGGAGTCTTTTTGCTAGTATTCTATTTAAGATTTTTGCATCTATATTCATTAAGGAGATTGGTCTGTAGTTTTCTTTCTCTGTTTCTGGTCTGCCTGGCTTTGGAATCAGTATCATATTTGTTTCATAAAAGGACTCTGGGGTGTATGGGGTGTTCAGGGAGGAGTAATATCTTTGGTATGGAGGGCTTGTTGTGCCCTCCTAGGGCAGCTCTCCCACCTCTGACCCTCACCTGACACCCAGCTCTCACTTGTGGCTCCTAGTAGCTTGGAGCCACATGTGGCACGTGGCAGTGGCCACACCTTGGGCAATGGCTTCGACAGGCTGGCTAAACCTTGTGAGGGTAGCCATCAGGTTGTCATGGACCCCTGTTGAACTAGGGCTTTGCTCACCCAGCATGTGAAGACTGTTTTGGTGGAACAGGCGGAGGAAACCGCCAAGAAGGTTCAACAGCTGAGATGGCGATGCAGCAAGGCACTGTGGAGTATTTAGGGCGTGTTGGAGCACAAAAGACAACATGGCCATCCAATGCAGCTGAGGAAGTCTCCAGGCATAACGATTTTTCATGCCAATGGACCCAGGCTTCCAATGCCGAGAGAGTGGGACTGTCTCTGTGCATCGACTTTTCCACTTAAATCTTCATGCACAAGTGTCTTTCTGCACAAAAATGCACAAAAACAATCATCATCTTCGGTTACCGAGAGACTACTACTATAAAAGGACTCTGGTAAAACTCCTTGTTTGCTTAAATAATTTGTATAATATTAGGATTAGTTGTTCTTTAAATGTTTGATAGAACTCACTTGTGAATCCATCTGGCCATGGGGATTTTTTCTTAGGAAGTTCCTTGATGGCTTGTTCAATTTCTTTTTCTGAGATGGGATTGTTTAAGAATTCTATTTCCTCTTTTGTTAATCTGGGCAATTTATATTTTTGTCAATATTCACCCATTTCACCACAGAAGACCAAATGTATTGCCAAATAATTGAGCAAAGTAGTTCTTAATAATTGCCTTTATTTCATTTTCATCAGAGATGAGATTGCCCCTTTCATATTTGATAGTGTTAATTTGGTTTTCTTCTTTCTTTTTAAAATTATATTGATTAGTACTTTATTGATTTTATTTGTTTTTTTTTCAGAGTACTTAGTTATTAGTCTTAGTTATTAGCTCAACAGTTTTTAACTTTCAATTTGATTAATTTCTCCTTTAATTCTTAGGATTTACAATTTAGTTTTTATCTGGGGATTTTAATTTTGTTCTTTTTCTAAGTTTTTAAGTTGCAAACCCAACTCATTGATCCCTGCCCTCTCTATTTTGTTGGTACAGCCACTCAGTGATATAAATTTTCCCCTGAGTACTGATTTGGCTGTATCCCATAGGTTTTGATATGACATCTCCTCATTGCCATGCTCTTTAATGAAGTCTGTAATTATTTCCATGATTTCTTGTTTTACCCACCTGCTTTGAAGAATTAGATTATTTCATTTCCAATTAATTAAATTTGCCTTTTCTTGGACCCTTATTAAATGTAATTTTCACCACATTATGATCTGAAAAAGTGACATTTATTATTTTTGCTTTTCTGCATTTGTTTGCAATATTTCTATGCCCTAGTACATGTTTTATCTTTGTATATGTATTATGCACTGCTGAGAAGAAGGTATATTCCTTTTTATCCTTATTCAGTTTTCTCAAGATATCTATTAACTCTAATTTTTCTAGCATTTCCTTCCTTATCTTTTTTAATCAAATCAATTTCTACTTTAGCTTTGTCTGGTATCATGATTGCTACTCCTGCTTTTTTTACTTTAGATGATGCATAATACATTCTGCTCCAGCCTTTTACCTTGAATCTGTATTTCTCACCCTGCCTCAAATGTGTTTCTTGTAAACAATATATAGTAGGATTCTGGTTTTTAATCCACTCTGCTATTTGCTTCCATTTAATGGGTGAATTCATCTCATTCACATTAAGTGTTATGATTACTAACTGTGTATTGTCCTCCATCTTATTGCCCCCTTTAGATCCTGATCTATTCCCTTTCACTCTATTCTTTCTCAACTGTATTTTGCTTTTTGTCATTCCCCCCCTCCAGTTCCCCTCCCCTTCTATTACCCTCCTCTTCCTTTGTCATTTTCTTTCTACTTCTCTGTAGGATAAGATAGAATTCTATGTACCACTGAATATACCTGTTTTCCTGTTCTGAGCCAGTTACAAAGAGAGTAAAGTTTAAACATTGCCCATTACTACCCTTATCCTCCCCTTTCTGAATTGATTTTTTTTGCCTCTTTATTTATATAATTTACCCAATTGTATGTCTCCCTTCCCTTTTATCTCAGTGCAACCCTATCTTTCAGTCCTTGATTGATTTTATATGTCATTAGTATCATACATATCATATCATACATATATATTATTCCATATCATCATATAGATCGTATTATCATAATCAGCTTACTTTCCCACCCTCTTTCTGAGTAAATTACTTCTATCTTTTGTATTACTGAGAGTAATTTTTGAGAATTATAGAAATCCTCTTCCCATGTAGACATATAAATATTTTTTCCTTAATGGGTCCCTTAAATTTTCTATTTCTTATCTACCTTTCTGGGCTTCTCTTGTTTCTTGTATTTGGCCTTCTAATTTTTTTGTTTAGGACTAGCTTATTCTTCAGGAATGCTTGGAAATCTTACTGAATGACCATTCCCCCCCCCTCCCCCCCCCGAGTATACTCAGTTTTGCTGGATAAGGGATTCTGTGCTGTAAACCCAAATACTTTGTCTTCTTGAATATCATTCCATGCCTTTTTATCCTTTAACATAGAAGTTGCTAGCTACTAAGTGATCCTGATTGTAGCTCCATGGTATTTCAATGGTTTCCTTCTGGCTATTTTTGAAGTATTTTTTCCTTGGCATGGTGGCTCTTGAATTTGGCTATTGCATTCCTTGAAGTTGTCAATTGAGGATTTCTTTCTGGAGGTGATTTATGAATTCTTTCAATTTCAATTTTATTTTCTTGCTCACATCACTGGGCAGTTATCTTTGATAATTTCTTATAATATGATATATGTTTTTTTTCTTCATCATGGCTTTCAGGTAATCTAATAATTCTCAGATTGTCTCTCCTAGACCTGTTTTCTAGATAAGTTTTTTTTCTATAAGATATTTGATGTTTTCCTCTGTTTTTTTCATTCTTTTGATTCTTCTTTATTGTTTCTTGAGTTCTCATGAAATCATTAGTTTCTAGATGGTTAATTCTGATGTTTAAGGCCTAGTTTTCCTCTTAGTGTTTGGTTCTCCTTTTTCAGTTGAACGATTTCTTCTTGCATCACTTTCATTTCTCTTCCCCACTTTTCCTCTTCTCTAATAAGTAGTTTTTGAAGTCTTTTATGAACTCTTCCAGAATCTGTGTCCAATCCATATTTTTCGTTTGGAATTTGATTGTGTTTCCTTTGCTTTTGTTGTCATCTTCTGTGTCTGTACTTTGCTCTTTGTCTCCATAAAAAGTCTTTAGAGTTAGGTGCTTTTTTCATTGTTTGCTAATTTTTCCTATCTAAATATAGATAGGCTTTGTTTTCTGGGGAGTTGGAGTATCCTCTTAAACTTTTCAGTCCTTTGTCGATGTTATTTTCAGTTATCTTCTGGTTTATTACTAGTTTACCAGATGGTCTTAGGGCTGAGAGCTCTGAGATTCCCCTCTCTATGATGGTTCAATTGACCCCAGAAATGCTGATAGCTTAAAGACTTTCCTCAGGGTGGGGTGTAAGCTTTTGATCTTAGTCTAAACTTGATCATGTCAGGTGTTGATCTGATTCTAGCTCATGGTTTTTGTCTCAAAGTATTCTTGATTCAATCAGGCACTCCACTGATTTCTCTCTTCTGGATCTTGACCAGAAAAAGATCCCTGTGATGCCTCCCCTGAAAACTGCATCCTCACTCTAAACCCAGACTGGGATTCCTGGTTTTGTTCTGGGCCCATGCAGATTGGCCCCCTTCAGTTCAGATTGTCTTGGGCTGGGACTCCAGACTTCTCCACAGGTTTGTAATTTCAAGGGGTGTTAGTTGGCTTGGGCTATTAATTGCCCAGTAGGATCTCTGGGTTTGACTTAGGTTGGGCTTAAGTTTGGAATCTGTCAGAGCAGATGTGTGGGGCAGTGGGAGGTGTGGTTTGCTCTTGGATTGCTCTTCACTCACTGCTATGCCTCCTGCTAGCTCTGTTTCCCTTTCACCTTAGTCACCCAGATGGTCTCTGCCTACCTTTTGGGTTTTTGAAGGTTTTTTCCCTCTTTCTCTGTTGGTTCTTTCACTCTTGTATTCATTTTGTGGTGATATTTTACTCTTAGAGAGAATTTTTGTGGTGAAATGGTGAGGTAAAGCCCTAGTTACTCTTCTATCTTGGCTCCCAAATTAACTTTATTTTAAGACTGAGGGTATTGTTCTTGCTGCTTGCCCTGGGCATATTTTGTAGTGCTTATCCAGTAGTCTAGATTTGCTAATTACTATTCTGTTTCCTTCCTCCTTGGGATTTCTTTCATGGCCTAGAAATGTGGACAAGTGTTCTTTTTCATGATTGTTTCATTCAGAATGAATTCTTAATTCTCAGGAATTCTTAAACTCTTCTTACCCTAATTTGTGGATCAGTGACTAATTAATTAAATTCATTTATAGTAAAAAGTCAGGTACAAAGATGAGTAAAATGCTTCCCAATACTTTATTTTGGAAATCAGATATGAAACCAATGGATACAATTAAAGAGGAAGTAGCAATGGTGCATTTGTTTTTGTTTTAAACTTCACACTATAAAAATAAGTGATTCAGCATCATCCTTCAGGTGCTGCTCATCATGCTTAAAGATGGAGAGGGGAGCTTTGTTTTTGTAATTTCATTTTCTAAGAAAATACAGAGAAAATAGGCTAATCAAGCAACCAATGGAAATAAAGATTATTGATGATTCACATCACCTTTGGCTAATCTCAACTAAATCCAGTTCTTTCATTTGCCCATCATTTGTCCATGGTAGGAATTATTTGGGGGAGGTTCAGACATTTATTTTAGGTCTCCAGGGGACTATTTAGGGCACAGTTATGTCTAGGAGTCATACATTTTTAGAGTCATGACTAACAGCAAGTCACCACTAGAAAAGTACAACATTCCATTTGGCTTAGTGATTATGATTAATCATTAAAAAATCCAACTTTTTGTCAGATTTATGACTTTGCTTCAAAAGGTTAAGCTCCCTCAGGATCACAGGGCTTGGAAACTTTGATACTGGAGCTTGAAAATAACTTCAGAAGGTTCCTAGGTTTAGGCACAATTTTTAACCTCATATATAAGACTGAGGGCATTGTAAGTGATTCCTGATATAGCACTGTAGATCATTTTCCAGGCACTTGAGTAAACACTGTCTTCTGAGGTCACTCAAGGAATAGGTTTGGGGATTCCTAAGGGTTCTTTATGAAAATGACCCAGAGATTAACCTTACATTAGTTGTATCACCTTGGTTAGAATTCTTTTTCTGATATTTACTTGGGAGGTCTTGGGTAAGCCACTTAATCCCTAGAGTCCTCAGTTTTCTTAATCGTTAAATGAAGGAGTTTGAATTAGATGGCCTTTGAAATTCCTTCAGGCTCTAGGTCTTTGAAACTAGGATCCTAAACTCCCTGAGTCTCAGTTTCCTCATTTATAAAAAGAAATTGGATTAAATAATCTCTAAGATCTCTTTTAATGCTGTCTTTGAACCTATGAATCTTAAACCTTATCAAAGGATTACTCAGCAGGATGACTTCACAGAAAATTGAAAATGTAATATTAGAGGAATGAAATATTAGTTATGTGAGTAGGAAGATAGAGTGGTATGGAGATGAAGGTTCTGAAAGCAAAGTTGAAAAAATGACAGTGCTATGTTTTCTTGCTTCAAAATTTTGCTTGAGTGAAACCCTTATGTTAAGGTGTTTTAAAGTTAGGAACAACCTAAAATTGCCCCTATGGTATGTTTTGACAAATTTATCTATCTACGACAAATTGAAAGACATAAAATGGGCCAGACATAATGAAAATTTGATGCCACTAGAGGCAGCTGGGTAACACACTGGATAGAATACTGGATTTGGAGTCCAGAAGACCTTAATTAAAATCTTCCTTAAGATACTAACTGTGTGACCTTTTGCAAATTACTTGATCTTTCTTAGTCTCAGTTTCTTCATTTGTAAAATATCTCCTACCAGAGGATGAAATAAGATAATGTGAGAAATGCCTTATTAAACCTAAAGGGATATATAAATGATATTTATTATTATTAGTTGATTCGTGGTCCCCAAGTCCTCTCTTTGAGCCCTTTTCCCTAAGTGGCCATATGTTCTCCCACTTTCAGATACCCAATACACTCATAGTTTCTCCTCCATTCAAAAACAGAGAAAACTTGATATTAGTAATTTGTAGTACATTGAATTTAAGTCCTTGTGCTACTTCTTTCAGGAGTGTTTGCATTTTAAGCTTTATTCCTAATTTTGGAATTCAGAGGTTTGAATGAATTAATGAATGAAAAAAAAACTTTAAGTGCTGGGGATATAGATATAAGCAAGTAAGACAGTCGTCTCAAGGATTCTAGATTTCAGTGTGGGGGAAATGACAGATATAGGGTAGTAGAGTCAAATAATAGAGGAGGTAGGGTAAATGATAGCCACCAAACACAGTGCTTTAAAGTTTGCAAAGCAATTATATACTTTATCTTATTTGATCCTCACAACAACCCTAGGAGGTAGGTGTTATTGTATTCCTCATTTTACAGATGAGGAAATTGAAGCACTTCTTTTCTGGGATGTTAGCTAAACTGATAGGTGTGAGGTGGTATTTCAGAGTTGTTTTAATTTGTATGTCTCTAATAATTAATGATTTAGAGCATTTTTTCATGTGACTTTTGATGGTTTCAATTTTGTCTTCTGAAAATTCCCTATTAATACGTTGACTATCAACTGGGGGACAGTTCTTATTTTTTATAAATTTGGCTCAGTTCTCTATTTGAGGAATGGGGCCTTTATCAAAGAAATATACTATAAAAATTTTCCCTAGTTTCCTGTTTTCTTTCTAATTTTGGCTACATTTAGTTCTGTTTTGGAAAAAGCCTTTTAATTTCATATGATCAAAGTTATCTATTTTATTTCTTGCGATCCTGTCTATCTTTTGTTTGGTCATAAACTCTTGCTCCGTTATCCATAGATTTGACAGGTGCATCTTTCCATTTCCCCCCAATTTTTTAATGAAATCACTCTTTATATTTGTCATTTATCCCATTTATCCATTTAAACCTTATTGTGGTATATGGTGTGAGATGTTGGTCTATGCCTAATTTCTGTCAAGCTTCTTTCCATTTTTTTGCATCAATTTTTGTCAGATGGTGAATTTGGTGAATTCTTACTCCCCAAACTTTCAGTCTTTGGATTTGTCAAATACTAGATTAATATCACTTACTCTCCTTTCCATATCAATTAAACTTTTGGGATATTAACAAAAACATAGGAAATATGTTTTGAGAAGATCCTTTGAGTATACATATGAAATATGTTTTGAGAAGATCCTTTGAGCAATTATTTTTGTTCTTCTGTATCATATGCTTTTGTTGTTAATACATAAAACTATATATACTTTATAACCACATAGTCAGTGATGGGAGAAGAATTTTCTGTGATGATAGAATTCTTGCTTAGAATGTAAAAGATAACAAAATCAATACCTGAATTCTCTATGTGTTCTAAAGGCCTATAATATTACTCATGGGGAATAATTGCAGTCTCATACATAGCTCAGCATAGGAGAAATCTGACATAACTATCTCCCAAGGAGAGTCATTAGGATTTTAGTATTTTCCAAGTCCAATATGAACCACTGGTGTAATGTGGTTACCAAAAAAAAAGGTAATTAGGCTTTGAAATTACATTAATAATGTATAGTGCATAGATAATGAGACCAAGCTTTATTTTGAGTTCTGGGTATCACATTAAATTTATTATGAATTTAATAAATATCACCATATTTCCATATTAAAAGTGTAAAGGAAGGAAAAGAGACTCTATATAGAATCTGGCTGTGGGATGAAGATGGAGGCTGGTGGGTGCAGTTGGCTGAGGAGCAGAGGAGAGGGAGCAAGAGGATTCTGGGAAAAAGAACTGAGAGTTGAGAGGATTCTGACCAACTGATTCACTTCTGGCTTTGGAAGGAAACTGAAAGGAGCTTTTTCCTGAGGGTTAGAGGATATCTGAAACCACTGGAGGGAGAAAGAACCTGATTTCCTACTTGGTGTGGACCTGTCTTCAGTCAGAAATCCTTCACAACCCTCTTTGACTTGACTGCAGCTACCCAAGCCAGAGAGGGAGTTCAGTTGGACTCTTTGGCCAGAGTCAATCTGCCCTCTCCCTTTGGGTCTCCCCCTTTGCCTTCCTTTGGATAGATTATAGAGATTTAGGTTTAATTTATTGTAGTGTAGAGATATAAGAAACAGTCTGTTGGGAAAAGGTTGGAGGCACAGAAGCCTCTGGCCCAAAGGACCTCTTGAATTCCAACTACTTTAGAAAGTAGTTATTAGGGCATTTCCTCACTCCCCCATCCTTCTGCCTTATCCCTCCAACTCTTCCATTCCCCATCTCTTCAAATAAATCTAGTTTATGTCACATTTGAGAGTGATCAGGATTTTTATGACAAGATAGAGGTTGGGTAAATTGTGAACTAGATCAAGGGTGAATCTTGTTTCATCTGTGACAAGTAAAGATCTGGCTTTATAAGGAAGGGTTTAAAAACAAAACCTGTACTCCTGAAAGGACTGTCTGGGATATAATTTCTTTCCCAACAGTTGAGCCCACATTCAAGACTCAAGGATATAGTTCATGGATTATTCCTTGGGAAGAGAGGTAAATGGATTCCATCTTTCTCTCTCTAAAGTTAACCTAAGGCTCTGAGGTCAGCTAACCTTGAGGAAGGGAAAGATACTACCATCTTGCCTCAATTCTTCAGTTTCCCCTACATCCCTTCCCTTCATATTTCCCTTTAACCTCTCACTGTAGAAACACATCCATCCAGTGGTTCAAACCTGTTCATCCCTCTCCATTAGTAAGAGAGGAAGTCAGAGAGACTCCCCTTTATTTCTCCTCTTTTACAAAAGAGAATTAAACATTAAATTACAATTATTAGCATAACTTTTCAAAAATTATGCATTGCTTTTAAATGAGAGTATCAACTCTTCCTTGCGTGTCTGTAGGACATGGCATTTTAAGAGGGATGCTTAGAAGATTTAGGGTAACATGAAAACCATATTTAGATATTTCAAGGGTTGTCATTCTAAAAATGGGAGAGGCATATAATTATTCATCCCAGAGATAGAACTAGGAATAATGGTTAGAAGTTATAAAGAGGAAAATTTAGTTTGATGTAAGATATAACTGCCTAACAATTCCAAAAGTAGAATGGGTTTCTTCAAAAGGTGGTAGACCCTTTCTTCTCAAGATATTCAAGCAAAGGCTAGATGACCAGTTGGCAGGTAGTTATAGAAGGAATTCTTCTTTAGATATAGGTTGACTTAAAAAAGACATGATCTCCCTTTCAACTCTGAGAGATTGTGATGCTGTGTAAAACAGAAGTTTACCCGGAGGAGGGTGACATAAAAATCTTGTTATTTTAGGATATATTGAAGGAATTATAGATATTTATCCTTGAAAAGTGAAAAGTTAGGAATAATAGCTGTCTTCCATTTTAAGGGTTACCATATGAGAGATTGGATTTATTTAGTGTCACTCTCAGACAAAATTAGAAGCAATGAAGAGTTGGAAATTACTTTTGGTGATGTCAATGCAACTATCTTTTCCTTGTTTTGCTGTACTAGTAAGGAAATGCCAAACCATTCTAATATTTTTTCCAAGAAAAGTTAAACCTCAAATAAGAACATGAAGAGTTGGACAGAACTGAAAATGACTCAATAATAATTCAATAATTATTGACTCAATAAAATTCTTTACTTTCTGAAATGTCATGGACCACTTTGGTCATCTGGTAAAGGCTGTAAGAACTCTTCATAGAACAGGATTTTCAAATTCATAAACTACGTAGGATTACAATGGAAACCAATTATATTAAAATAGAGATGTATTTTTTCCTCTATAAGTTCATGAATTCCCTGAAATTTGTTATCTTTGAGGATTCTCTGAGGTTTTAGTTTCATTCAGTTTCATTAATGACAACTCTTAATTTGACTAGATCTCTATCTTCACTGTAGATCCAAAGAAAGAAACAGATGGATCATTTTCACCTAAAAGCTCTTCCTCATGGGGAAACACAAAGGTGGGGCTCTATTTCATGAGAACAAATCTG
Source organism: Monodelphis domestica (assembly GCF_027887165.1). Lineage (NCBI taxonomy): Eukaryota > Metazoa > Chordata > Mammalia > Didelphimorphia > Didelphidae > Monodelphis > Monodelphis domestica. Next base: position 322,694,265 of record NC_077230.1, on the reverse strand, counting down.
AGTAGGCAGTTTCCAAAGGAACAAAACTGACTTAAAACTATTACTCAGACTTTCATGCAGCTCCAAAGTGTGTATATATGTCTATCTCTATCTCTGTCTCATCATCTTTTTTCTGTCTCTGTCTCTATTTTTTTTTGTCTTTGTCTGTTTTTCTACCATCCATTCCAGAGTCTGCCATTCATTAGGTTTGCACCATTATTCATCAGTGCCTTCTCCAACAAATGAGGAGATAGGGCTAAGCAGTAACAGGTGAAATGTTTCAGGTTTGAAAACTCAGGTTATGGGGGAATGAGTTCTATTCACAAAGAAAGGTTTCTGTTCTTCGGATGTTTTTTGCAGAGTACTTACTATATCCTTTTCAATAAGAACATATCCTTTGATAAGGGAGCCAGGTGACCAGGTCAGATTATCAGGCCCAAGTCTGATCTGTGAACAGCTGAGGTGAAATTATCTTGGCCATGTAATTGCTGTTATTCTCCTCTCCCAAACTTCACAGTCACATTTCCCTGGTTTCTCAGGGTCTGACTGTCAGCCTTCCTGTGCATCTTGTATGAAAAGGTGGATACCTTCTTTTCTGGAGATCATCAATGCATGAAGTGAGTCATATTCTCTAAGTAGCCACAGTCCTTTTTCTTGTCCTAAAATTCCTCCTCATTAGTCATGATGAAAATAGGAGCAACTTTCCAATAATAAGAGCTATCCATAAATGGAATAGATTACATTAGAAAATTAATAAAAATCCTATCTAATATTCATCAAGCAATTTCTGGATTATAAAATGTTTTTCTCACAACACTTTGGTAGGTAGGAAGTGGGAATGTCTTCATTTTATAGATAATAATCACAGCTCACATTCATATTATGCTTTAAAGGTTGCAAAGTACTTTAAATACATCATCTCAGAACATGTATGACCAGATTGAATTGCTTGTCAACTCTGGAAGGAGGGAGAGAAGAAGGGAGGACGGCAACATGAATCATATAAATTTGGAAAAGTTATGTGTAAATTGGTTATTAATAAAGATGGTCTATAAAAAAGATAATAAATAAATACATAATCTCATTTGATCCTTACATATAATACTATAAAGTAGGTGCTATTTCTATTCCCACTTTATAGATGAGTACACTAAGTAAATAGAAGTTAAGTTTTGATCCAGGGTCACACAGACGGCATAGTATGAAACAGAATTCAAGCTCATGTCTTCCTGATTCCAAATCTAACACACTCTCCATTAAGCCACCTAGCTATTAATAAGATGAGGAAACTGAGGCAGCAGAAGCCTAAATGATATGTCCACTTTTAGAGACCCTTGTCTTCCAACTCCAAGTTCAATGTTCCTTCCATTGAATCATTAAAAATTTAAAACTGTTTAAATATTTAGTAAGAAATTGTTTAGTCATTAGTGGTACAAAGGACCTAGTCCTGTTATTTGTGGGGGCAGGATAGGAGGGAAGAAATGAGGACATGTTCATATTTCCATAAGCTTTTGTGATTTTTTATTTCTCATTATGATAACAAACAAGTAATGGATTTTCTGGGCCCATTCCTAAGTGGGAGGGCCTAAGTGGAACCATGATGATGATGATGATGATAAACATTATGAGGTTTAAGCACTTTAAGGTTTTCAAAGCACTTCATGGAAATTTTTAGTCAAGCTTCACAACTGTACACATTAGGCAATACTATACTCATTTTTCACTTAAAAAATCTGAGGCCAAAAGAGGCTAAGTGACTTGCATATTGTTGTCCAGGTAGTAAACCTCAGTCAAGATATGAACTCAAAGGACAGCTAGGCAGCTCAGTGCATAGAGCATCATTCCTGGAAATGGGAGGTTCTAGGTTTGTGACCCTTGGCAAGTTACTTAATCCCAATTGCCTAGCCCTTATTACTCTTCTGCCTGGGAACTAATATATAGTATTGATTCTAAGACAGAAGGTAAGGATTAAAAAAAAGATATGAACTCAGTTTCCTTCTCCTGATTTCAGTTTCAGAGCTCTGACAACTGTTTCATGTTTCATATACTCTCCTATATACAGGTATACAATTATTTTTTCATCTGTTACTGTTCTTTGTTATGGTTCTTGAAGGTGGAATTTAATAAATTCCTTTAAAATATATAATAGTTGTGTTGCTGGGGATAAGAGAAGGAGTAAAGCAAAGGAAACTCTTTGGAGGTTTCTCCATAGGGGCAATTCAAAAACTGAAAAAGAGGACCCTAGGGAGCTAAATTTGATAGGGAAAATACTAGTGGGTTGTTGGACATAGAAGGTTCCTTCCACACCATGATACCAAATCATCTTTGAGGAGATGATTTATAGAGGGATTGTTACATTGGATGGAAAGTTGAATTTACTAGCCCTCGAGGTCCTTTCAAAATAAAATTCTCTAAAATTAGAGAAACTTCTGGGAAACAGGCAATGATGTATTGGTAGGAGTAATATGACAGTATCATTTTTTAGAAACTTATCACAATATCTTGCTCCAATTGATAATTTGCCAATGGGCAAGGATATACTTAGTCTCTAAATACATTTCATGGTTTTTTTCTTCTCCCATATAATTTTTTTTCCTTTAGGTGCTGCTTGAGGAGGTGCAAGACATTCTGGAGTGATTAAGCAAAGGACCTAATTAAACTTTGCTATGTGATATTTCATCTTCAATTAGAGATTGAGAAGCACAAAAATTCTCCTGGGAAGGATTGCTGGGACAGCCAAGGGTAACGCCTGCCTTGCAAACTAATAGTTGAGATTCTGGATTTAAGGAATGTATTACATGACTTCTTTGATTTACAAATGAGGAATTTGAGGTTTACAGTGGTAAAATGATGTGTAGTAATAATAATAATGATAATTTTATAGCATTGTAAAGTTTGTAAAATGATTTATACATTTTACCTCATTTAATACTCACTACAACTCTAAGAAGTGTTATTGTTCATATTTTATAAATAAGGACTCCTAGACACAAAGAGATTTATCCAGAATCACATAGTTGGTAAGTAACTGAGATAGGATTTAAATACAAATTATTTAACCCAAATTTAATATTATTTCCATGATATCATACTAACTCTGTTTCTGTCTCTAATTTCAAAACCACAGAAACTAGATACTCTTCCGTCTTGATCCTTAAGGAACAATTTCATCATTAGGGTTTTTAGGACCTAAAAATTAGTTTGAATACCTTACTGTCATATATACAGATGCTTATTAGATATATTCCGTTGCCAAGACCCTATATTTGAAGTTTTGGTCCACAATCCAGACTCTTTTATCATTCACTATCTTAACTAAACCTTCCTTTTTCTTTGCCGAAGTCTCTTCTTTTATTTATTATTATTATTGTTTTCCCCAGTCAATGACTTTTTTCTGAACCATACATGTATTATCATGCAAAACATACTTCCATATTGGTTATTGTTGTAAGAGCATACTTATACAAAGCTACAATACCAAAATAAATACACTGATGTGAAAGATAGTCTGCTTTGATCCTCATCCACCTGACTGCAACAGTTCTTTCTCTGGAGGTGGAAAGCATTCCCCATCATAAGTCTTATAGAATTGTCCAAGGTCATTTCATTGCTGAGATTAGCTACGTTTTAACAATTGATCATAGTATAATATTAACAATGTTTTTCTCATGATTTAGCTTATTTCACTGTGCATAGGTTGATGCAGATCTCTCCAGCTTTTTCTGAAATCATCTTGCTTATCATTACTTATAGCACAATAGTATTCCATCACCAACTGGCACCACAGTTTCTTCAGCCATTCCCCAATTGATAGACATCCCCTCAATTTCCAATTATTTTCCATGACAAAAAGAGCTCTCTAAATATTTTTGTTCAAGTAGGTCCTTTCTATTTTTATATTATCTCTTTGGAATAATAGTGGTATTACAGGATCAAAGGGTATGCACAGTTTTATAGCCCTTTGGGCATAGTTCCAAATTGCTCTCCAGAATGATGGTATCAGTTTACAACTCCACCAACATTGCATTAGTGTTCCAATTTTTTCACATCCTCTCCGACATTTATCATTTCCATTTACTCATATTGACCAATCTGACCAATCAGTCTCTAATTTATTTCTCATTTTGCATCTTGTGATGTTTTCTATCTTATTTGGCCATAAATTCTTCCCTTCCCCATAGATCTGACAGGTAAAGTATTCTATAAACTGTACTAGCAGGGGATCAGGAACCAAAGTTTGACAGGTAACTGAGAGGGAGGGAACAGATAAAGAAAAACACCACTTCCTTCTCAGGCAGAGCTGTCTTAGAGAAAATGGAATTGGATCTCTGACCAGAGATGGAAGGGTTAAAGAAATACCCCTTCAATCTCTGTTACTATTCTCTTCTTTAGCTTATTGTATCTATGATCCCCTTAGCACATTGAAGAATATGTCTGATCTCTCAGTAAGTTAACAGATCTATTTATTAAGGGAGATCCCTAATCTATTTTCCACCTAGAGTTTCTTCAGGGTTGAAGCTCAAGTCTGGCGACTGAGTTCCAACAGATTTTATGATCTTTATATATTCAAAATGATGCATTTTCTTGAGACAGAGATATATTTTTTGAAGGAAATCTTCTGATGAATAGACTATTTTCTTCTCCTAAGGGAAAAAGTCTCTATTCAACAACTATAAGACAGATGGTTAGTCTGGGTCTCTTCAGTTAAACTAGGGATTTGTAGCCAGATAAGCTCAGTGAGATTGCTTCTTTCCTCCTCAGTTCAAAAGGGAAAAAAAAGGTAATGTATCCTCAACTGCTCACCTGCTTTTCTTAGCTGGAGATTCTATTCCCATCCCCCATTGGCAGCCAAAGTTCTATCTCCTTCTTTGCATGAGATAATATTGCAAAATCCAGGCCTTGTATTTCCTTTAGTATCTCTCTCTCTTCTGTAGTACCCTTCATTTACTTATGGTATCACTCTTTAAATCTAAATTATATATCTATTTTGACCTTATCTTGGCATAGGGTGTGAAATATTGGTCTATATCTAGTTTCTGCCATGTTTTTTCCAATTTTCCCATCAGTATTTCTTTGGGTTTATCAAACTAAGGTCATTTACCTTTGTATATTGTGTATTTAATCTCTTCCATTGATCTACCATTCTATTTCTTAGCCAGTATTAGACTGTACTGCTAAAAAGAGGTATATGCCTTTCTATTTCCATTCAATTTTCTCCAGATCTATTAGTTTTAACTTTTCTAAAATTTCATTCACTTCCTTTGCTTCTTTCTTGTTTTTTTTTAGATCTGAAAGGGAGTAATTGAGGTCCCTTACCAGTATAAATTTACTGTCTTATTTCCTCCTAAAATCATTTAATTACTCCTTTATAATTCTGAGGTTATACTATTTTATGCATATATATTTATTGTTGATTTTACTTCTCTATAATACCTTTCAGCGAGATGTAATTTCCCTACTTATCTCCTTTAATAAGATCTATTTTCCTTTACTTTTGTCTGAGATCATGATTGTTACTCCTGCTTTTTTTTTTTTTTACTTCAGATAATATACTGTAATGATAAGGAATAGGACAAAAGAACCATTGGGGGAAATTGGAATGTAGGAATGACAGTTGGAAACTGAACAAGGACTTCTGGGGTATTCTCCTGAAGAGCAGAGTCTTGGGTGCTAAGGCACAGAAGGGAGTGGAAGGAAGACCTGTTTTTCTGGGCCATTTCAAGGCACCTGTGTCCTAACGTCAAGGATTCCTGTTTAAAACATCACTAGTTCCTGTCAATAAACCTAGTTTCTTCAAAGACTTTGATTCCATGAATTATTGACATACTGGACTCAAATTGGTGAGCAGTGCTTTCCCCTTTTCCTACCTCTCCCCTGGCTACCAGAAACCCTTGTACTTCAGTAATTAGTTTTATTTAGAAAGAGAATTAGGACATCCCAGAATGCCTCTAACCTCTACCCTTTGCCCCAATCAACAATTAAATCAAATAAGCAGTCAGATAGCAAATTCAATCTCATTTATATACATCTAGAGAGTAAGCCATTGGCAGACTCCATCTTGTTGCCAGTTTTCAAGAAGACATGAGGGGGAGGCTTGTGAGTACCCCAAACCAATACATATCCAGATTGAGGTCCCTCATACTTCTCCTTGTAGAGAAGACTTCCTTGCCACCCTTGAGGGCTGGCACAGCCACCTAGGGGCAAGCCTTCACCAAGGGGAGATATCCATTTTGTCTTCCTCATGCAATTCAGGGACTCCGGGAGGGAAGCCATTTTCATCAACCCTTTCCTCACTGCCTTTAACCCTCATTTCTCCATCTAAAGAGTGAGTCCCCCACAAAATTATAGTACAATAAATTCTGCTCTAGCGACTTAAAATTACTCTGTTTGTATCCTTGCCTTAAAAGTGTTTCTTGTCTACAACATATCATATAGGATTTGGTTTTTAATCCACTCTGCTCTCTACTTCTGTTTTATGGGTGAGTTCATCCCATTCACATTCACAGTTATGATTACCGACTGTATATTTCCCTCTCTTATTTCCCCTTTTTAATCCTGCTCTTTCTTCTCTCATTCTTTCCCTCCTCACAAATGTTTTGCTTTTAATCACCACCCCCAACATCCCCCTTCTATTAAACCCCACCCCTACTTGCTTTTTTCCCCTCCTACTTCTGTATAGGTAGAATTCTATCCCTGAATGAGTATTGTTGTTATTCCCTCTCTGAGTCAATTATGATGAGAGTAAGGTTTAAGTATTGCACATCACCATCCTCATATTCCCCTCCACTGTAATAGTTTTTCACATCTCTTTAGATGAGATAATTTACCCCATTCCACCACTCCCCTTTTTCTCTCTGTGCAATCCTCTTTTTCACCTCCCCTCTTTTTTGCATATCATGCTAAGCAGCTTACTTCCACACCTTCTGCCTATGTATACTCCTTGAAACTGCTCTAATACTGATAAACATTTTTTTTAAAGAATTACAAATATCTTTCCATGTAGGAATATACACAGTTTGACCTCATTAGATTCTTTAATTTTTCCTCTTTCTCATTTACCTCTTTAGACTTCTTTTGGGTCTCATTTATGGATATCAGATTTTCTGTTTAGGTCTGGTCTTTTCCTGAGGGATGCTTGGAAATCTTCTATTTTATTAAATGACCATTCTCGTCCTCCTCCCCAGCCCTCACCTCCAAAAAAAGAATATACTAGTTTTGCTGGGTGATTTTTGATTGTAAACTTAGATCTTTTGCTTTTTTAGAATATCATATTCCAAGCCTTCTGATCCTTTAATGTGGAGGCTGCTGAATCCTGTGCAGTCCTGACTATAGTTCCATGGCATTTGAATGGTTTCTTTCTGGTTGTTTGCAGTATTTTCTCCTTGGCTTGGGGGAGGGGCTCTTTAATTTCAATATAAAATTCCTTGGAGTTTTCATTTGGGGATTTATTTCTAGAGGTGATCTGTGGATTCTTTCCATTTCATGCCTATTTCATGACTATTCCTCCACCTGTGGTGTCTATCTGTCTCACCCTAACTCTCACCCAAGGTTCCAAGAAACTGTGGAATGCTCAGTGGCTACACTTTGATAAACCATCTGGGTGGATGGCTAAATCAGGTTAAGGGAAACTGACAGATCTCAGAGTTATTGGTAACTTAGGAAGATGTCTATCCCAAGCATGTGAAGATTTCCCTTGGTGGAATGGGCAAATGAGAACAATTTATTCCAAGGGCCATGAAGGTGGCTAAATCAGTTGATGTGGAACACTCAGAGCTTGGTCAGAAATTGAAGTTGTCAAGCTCATCTACCACATCCCAAACTACTACCAGTTGTCTTAACTTTTGTCTTGCCACTAGATTTTGATGACTCTAGAAGAGAGAATGAGGCTGACAATTTTATGTAACTCTGTCTCCCTTAAATCTAATTCATGCAATAAGTCAAAAATATCACTCTGTGATGTCATTGATCCTCTTTGAAAACAAAATATGAAAAGCAAGATTAGGAGTCAGACCTAAATTCAAATTTTGCCTTGTACCTTTATTATCTGTGTGACCTTAGATGAGTCACTTAATCTCTCTCACCTTCAGTTTTCTCATCCATAAAATGAATAGTAGGAACCTACTTCACAGGGTAGTTATGAAGATCAAATGGAGTAACATATGTAAAGCTCTTTATAGAAATTATCATAAAATTTATTCTATTAAAAATGAATTTGTTCCATTGCCTTTGATCTACAATTAACAGATTCTTCTCAAATCCTGAATGGAAGCAAAAATCAGCTGTTTTCTACGAAATCTTCAGTAGAAATCTAAATGGCCACATTTTGCTTCTTTTCATTCAGACCCAGTCCCCAGAGATGCACTCTATCCTCAGATTTGATTCAGTTTGATGGCTGAAGATATAAGAGATGCCTCTAAGGGTACACAGAGGTCATATTTTTCTATTTATTTTCCTATAATGGTGGGCACACCAACAGGGCCCAGTAATACATAGAAAACAAATTCTGAGGGACTTTAGACAATCTCAGTGAAACATTTGCCTTCTTCCTTTTAGGCTTCTCACATGCTAATTTCTTCTGTGGCTCAAGAACGGGACCAGTCTAAACAAATACCAGCAGTGGTCACATTATTTCCCTCTGTTTAAAAATGGGGTCAGAATATATAGCCTTCATGTTGGTGGAATTATCAGTGTATTCATTACAGCAGTTGTATCTGTTCCCTTTTTGCCCTGTGGTTCAGCTGTATTGCCTTTTTGACTATGCTAACATTTACGCTCAAGCAATTCACTTGTTTTTTAGGGGATATGTCTAAGAAACACACCAGATAATTGACTTAGAGAGAAGAGAAGAATGTTCACAATACTTCTCTTTAGCCTTTTCAGGACCAAATTATCTCATTTCTAAATCAAGGAAATTGAGCAGCATTAAGAAAAAAAGCCTCATTCTTCTCACTGACTAGTATTGCTCTTGAAAATATGTTTTAGCAGCACTATCTCTAGTTTTCTTAGTCTAGTTTTAAAGTGACTTAAGGTAAAAGTCTCTATTTGTGGTTGCTACAGCCCTTTCTAGATCTTGTCATACTCAGGAATTTCATTATTGACTTAGAGGTTTTCATGGTTAGAGTCCATTTAGCAGCATGAATTTTTGAGCTTTTTAGGGCATGGTCTTTGGGGTAGGGGGGTAGGGTGACAATACTGGCATACTTGAGTGAGTTAGTATATATTTTAACATATCTGACCCTACTACAAATTTATAGATAAAAAAGAACCATGATCCTAGAATTTTTGTGTTAATATGTTCATTAATTCCATTTCATTTCTTTGTTAAATAAACCACATTGAAACTAGCTAAATTATTCTTCGCCTTCCTCAGAATTTATACCTTTCAGATATTTGTAGACTCTGAAATTCTCTTTGCTTCTAGTTGAAAACTATCATAAGTAATTGCTTCCCTTTTTTTCTGAGTTTTGCCTAGCTTATCTACAATTTTCATGTAATGAGTTGCCAGAAGGTGAAAAAAAGGATTTGGGTCACTTGTAATGGTCAGGGATGGAGGTTGGAAGGCACAGTATTTAAGATGATCTACTACTCCAAGGGTATGAAATCTGGGAATGGAAAAAAGAAATAGAAATGGAAGAAATAGTTTTATTTGTTGGAAATTTTCAAAATATTTTCCCAAAGATACAAAATAAGCTTCATTTTCAAGTTTTAGGACTCCTTCTTATTCTTTTTCATATTATAAATATATTTCCTGAAAAATAAAACACTTTTATAAATAGTCATCTTTAAATTATATACTCAGTTAATGTACAATAAGAATACATTTTATGATCTCCCAACCTTGTTCCTTTAGTAAATTAACTTGTATCACATTTTCACACACTGGCCAGCTTTCTTCTTAGAAAATACCACCTAGTAAGAGTTCCAGACTATCTATCTATTCCAAATATGTATGAGAGTCCCAATGTTTTTGTTCTCTATATTGACTGTCCCAACCCTTTCTAGTGACCATAGACAATGGAGTGTTCAGCTCTATTTCTTTCAGTGCAGAGAAAACAAAATGGTGCTCTTGTATATTTCTGGAATAGAGAGAAAGACAAATTCAACTGATGGCCATAGTGGTTTCTGTTGGAGGAAACTTTGCAAATATGATTGGAAAGTAGAACTGGTCCAAAGAACTAAATTTAATCAGCACTTTAAATTATGATGACACTGAGTAGAACTCAGCTTCTCAGAGGTCAGGCTCTACAAGCATGCCCTTATGGGGCAATCAAAGGCATCATTTGAGAACATCCAGTATATGGTAGATAGCTGAATGGCCATTGGCTTAATGACTGTCTGATTCTCCTGGTGTCTGTGTACCCAACATATCTACTGCTTGTTGCTGTTGTCAGATAGACATATCACTTTCATTTTTCCTTGTACAAGAACATAGTTTACATATGCTGTGCATATACACATGTATACAGAATATGATTCTATTGGTTCATTTGAGTCAGAAATCTTTTCTTATTCTCTCTTTGACTTGTTTGGGACTTCATTATTCTGCTTCAGAATGATATTTTACTTTCTACTACCTGTGACTTAAGCCTCTTTTTTTAATAACATTAAGTGTCAAGGCACAAGGTACTGTTCCCCAAAACATGCACTTAGCTGCCTGTGCAGTCCATTATTCTTTTCCTCTATATAATGGTTATGTTGATTAGGAAGACTTGGATGTGACTTCAATATTGTAAAGCATATTTTTCCTTTCTTAAGATGGGCCATATCTACAAAGTCCTATGCTGATGCCTCATTTGGTGTGGCAGTTACCCTGACTTTGCAAGAGTTGGACCAGTGGAGGGTAAGTCCTGGCAAGGCCCTATAGAGCAGGAAAGACTTTGAGAATGGGCATTATATACAACAGGATGGTATATCTGCTGCAGAAGGCAAGCTTATCCAAGTTTGCAGAAGCTATCTGCATGTTGGCCTCAGGGTGATGAATATTTCTAGCTGCCAGATGACACAGAGAGATGGTATTGGGGTTGGAGCTAGGAAGACCTGAATTAAAATCTAATTTCAGATACCTACCAACTGCTGACCTAGGGCGAACCATTTTATCTCTATTTGACTCAGTTTTCTCATTTGTAAAATGGGAATAATAATAGCACCTATCTCCCAGGATCATTGTGAGGATAAAATGAGGCAAGATTTGTAAATAATTTTATGAACTTTAAAATACTATATAAATACTAGCTATTATTATTGCTTTTACATTTTTGTAAAATCTCTTACCTTCTATCTTGGAATCAATACTATGTATTAGTTCCGAGGCAGAAGAGCAGTAAGGGTTAGGCAATAAGGGGTTAAGTGACTTGCCCAGGGTTACACACATCTATGAAGTGCCTGAGGCTAGATTTGAACTCAGGAACTCCCATCTCTAGTCCTGGCTCTCAATCCAATGAATCACCTAGTTGCCTCCTGTTATTATTACTATTGCAATTTGAAATGATGGAGATCAAACAGACATCAAAGAAATCATAAGTCATTGAAGTAAGAAGGGCTAATGTGACATTGTATAAAGACCATTGGAACTGGAGTAAAAAACAAAAAAGACACATTAAGTTCAAAATCCTAGCTCTGCTTCCTCCAATCTACATGATTTTATCCAAGACACTTCACCTCTTTTGCCCTTAGTTCTCTCCTCTGAAAAATGAGGGAATGGGACAAAATGTTCTTTCAGGTCCTTTCCAGCTCTAACATTTCATGATTATTTTTTAATGGCATTCTATAATGGGTACTCAATACCCTCCATACTGCTCGTGACTAAGTGACTGACTCTGAGTGAGACAAATCTGAATATCTCATTTTCTAAGAAATCTGAAAATAACCTAAGCCCAGAAGCTAAGAAAATTCCTCAGCCATAGTGGAAATATGTGTGCCCAAATCTGGAAGCACGGGAGCCTTAGCGGAGGAAGTGAGAACGAAGTATTAGGTGGCATGAGGGTAAATATCCCTCTCCCCCACTCTTTCCCAGTTGCAGTTCTTTATCTTCTCTCACTTATTTCTTCTTCCATTTGAGAACTGAAGTACCTTAACTTTCACTGCCTACTTTGAATTTTTGCCTGATTTAATATGGAGAATAGTATTTCTTCCATGTGACTTAGTAGCACTTAGAAGTGTGGCTTCATTTCCTCTTTTTCTTATCACATTAGAAACGAACTTTTAAAATCTTTGTACCCCTGCAAGTTGCCTTTCAATATAGCATATCACAGGACACCTACACTATGCATGTTGTGTGATAACTCTACTTACCATTAAAAAAAAACTCTCTTGGTATTAGAACTGAAAACATAAAATGATTAGCATTTCATAATAACATTTGTGGCATTTTTATCTTTCGCTCCTTTTCATGGAAAAACTACCCAGACCTTTAAATAGCATATTAAAAGAATCTTTTCAGGAGGCACTCACTAGCAGTGTTTCTCAAATAGCTTCTAATAATACTAAGCAGGGAAGAACAGTGCACTGAATCACAGAGTTGCTGTTACACAATCTCTTAAGGTCAGTTACATAAGGAAACAGATAAATAAGAGGAAAGGAAACTTTCATCTCTTTTGCTCAAAGGCTCAAAAGGTATATGCACCTTCCAAAGAGATGGATAGTTTTTAATGCTGGGCATGATAATGAGGATCTTTTGTGGTCTGGTAGTCCTTGAGGATACTAACCATAGGAGGATCCTTAGGCTGTCTGGGTATAACCATTGAAGAGGAAGTGTTAAAAATTCTTTAGCAATAAAACCAAACTTTGTAGGCTTTCCTTATCCTTTCTGAGCCCTTATATGAAATCTAGGATCTTAAGGGCTAAATGCTAGTAACAAGGCATGAGGGTATGTCTCAAGAGGGAAGGAACCCATATCCATTTCTGTTTCTATCTCTGTCCCACTCTGGCCATGATGAGAAGGAAGGGCAGCCATATTCACTGGTCCCTTTTTATGCCTGAGAATAGACAGTGATTTTTCAAAGCCCCTTTATCTTCTGTCTTAGCTTGATACTATCTCTTCTAAAACAGAAAAGCAGTAAGAGCTAGCCAATTGGAGTTAAGTGACTTGCCCAGAGTACCACAGCTAGGAAGAGTCAGATCTGAACCCAGGTTTTCCTGATTCCCAGCCTGGCCCTCTATCCACTGTGCTACCTAGCTGCTTGTGGTAGCTAATAAATTAAACAAAATTCTACTCTGAATTAATGACAGTTTTACAGGAAGTCTCTATGTATGAATAACTGATTATTTGTCAGCAATGATCATTCAACAACTACTAGGGGAAATAAAAACTGGCTATATATATATATATATATATATATATATATATATATATATATATATATAAACTGGCTATATATGTTATAGCCAGTTTTTATTTCTCTTAGTAGTGGTTGAATATATTATATATATGAAAATATATATAAAGTGGGTTTTTTTTATCAAATTTAATAAATTAGAAAAATAAAGTTTACAGATCTGCTATATGCAAAGCACTATGCTATTGGTCTGGGGACTCAGGAAGGGGCAGAGTCAGGCCCATGTGTAGACACTGAGACTTTCCAACTTGGAACTTCTTCTTTCCACTAGTGAGAAGATAATGCTACATTGTTATCTGATGAATTTCTTCTTTCAGTACCTCAAAGTAATAATACCAATTTATTAGAAATTAATGCATTTCACCTACTTGTGTCCCAGTACCCAATGTGTCTCTCAAAACTAAAACAAAATGTAAGGCACACATTCACAATTGCATCCTCAAGACTTCTTGTAGTTAGTAAGCCAATAAATATTTGTTGATAAGCATTTATTAAGCACCTACCTTTGCTAAGCACTCTTGCAGTCATCAACGGTACCTGAATGCACACACAGACCAAGAAGCGTCTGGAATTGGGGGTGAGGACATTTTTAAAATGTGGATAGCTGCCTACACCACTGAAGATAGCATTTAGGCATAATGAGCCGGAGCTGAACATGTACTAAGACTTAAGAGGGGTCAGGGAGCGCTTGTGGGATTGAAACATAAATGTTCTTCCTATAATTCTCCTTCCTATTTCTACCTGGATACACACTCAATTTAGGTGGACACAGAGATCATAAAACTGTAAGAATTTAGATTTAGAGCTTAGAACCAAAGAATTTTAGAAGTAATTCAGTTAAATCTCCTTATTTTGTTTTTTTCAACTCTTTCATTTTACAGTGAATGCCAGAGGGGCACTTGCTCAAAGCCACACAAGTAGTAAAAGGCAGAGTTATGATTTGAAATTCGGATTCCAAATCCCATACACTTTCCCCACTGTATTACACATATATTAATTATTCACCTGAACCTAGAATTGTCATTCTAGAATAAAGACTAAAAATGGGCTCCCGCCCCTCATGAATGGTTAGTTAGCAGCATTTATTAAGTTTTTACTATATTCCAGCCAATGAGCTAAGCACCAGGGATATAAAAGAGAACAATATCCACCTCAAGAAACATATTTTAATGGGGGAAACAAGATGCCAATAAATAGCTACATACAAAGCTCATATAGGAATTACAAATATGGAATATGTATGCTAAAGAAATTAGGTGACACATTAATTTAGGCTAGTACTACTACACTGAGAAATGTTGTATCCTAGATGTTGTATCATCACTGACTCAGAAAGAATTAATTCAAGTCTGTCTTCTGACATATACTTGCTGTGTGACTCTGGGAAAGTCGGGGTGCCAGGTACCTCTTTGTGGATATAAGTTCAAGAAAATGGACCAATTTGGAATGGTACAAAGAATTTCCTTATTGAGAGGGCCCTGTGCCAATAAATATCAGGTTCAGTTTTGTTTTTATTTCATCTCTATATTTTATATACTACTTTATAGTTTATAAAATGCTTTATGTGTTTCAAGTGTTGCTCGAGAACCTCTTGCAAGAGAGCATTTGGTCCCATAATCAGATAGGTTGGACTAGATGACCTTTGACATACCTTCCAATACTGAGTTTGTGTGATAATTTGTGAAGTAGACTTCAGATGGACATAACGAGAAGCTTCTTAATAATTTAGGCTGTCCAAAATGAAAAGGATTTTCTCAATGGTATTAAATTCTCTGCTACAAGATGTCTTCAAGAAGAAGCTGAACTACTCTGTGAAGATGAATTAAGGCAGAACTACTCAGCTCTTATTTTATTTTTAAGGAGAAGGCCTAAAGCTCTATAAACAGAAACATTAGATGCTCTTTCCACATGTGACCTTTGGAAAGCCACTAAAACTCTCTGGGCCCTAGTTTCCTCATTTGTAAAATGAGGGAGTTGAAGTAGATGGACCCCAAGATGCTTTGTCATTCCCAGAACCCAAATCCCATTATAATAAAGGCTTTGGAATCATTATTCCAACTAACATTTTGTACTAGTAGGCTGAGTCCCCAAAGTGAAGTTTCCTTTTAACCCCAGGGTTCAAAAAGTAACTCTTTGAAGGACTACAGTATTTCATTCTAAAAGTTTATAAGTTCTTATCCAGTACACTGTCAATCATCATTTAATGTCTCTCCAATATCATTTAGCTTATTAATATCTCCTCCTATCAATTAACCAACTGGTAGACCATTAGCTTTTTCAAAGGGATATTTAATAAGAAGATATAGCAAGAACTGAAATACAAAATCCTTCCAAACTGGGCCTATTCTCATCCACTCTGGTCTGGAGAAAGAATGGATTCAAACTAAATTGCCTATTATTGAAAATCTACCCCCTAACCCAATTCACTTTTGAATATGCCATGGGCCAGTGATGGTGAGATTTTTAGAGACAGAATGCTGGCCCTGATCCCATGCTCAGGCCCCCCAGATTGAGTGTCATTCCTTCCCCCCCAGTGACTGTGTGCTGTGCTCCTGCCTTACCCCCCCCCCAATGCTGGGCATGCCCAGCCCCAACTCTTATCCTGAATAGGGGAGGGAGAAAGGGCTTCCATTGGGCTGCTGGGCATAGGAGTGAATGGAGTGAGAAATGTCCTCAGTGAGTATAGAGAGGAGGAGGAGGGGAGTGTCCTGAGAGCCCTGCTCCCTTCCAGCTCTGCCACCTGTGAGCCACCAGCCTTACCCTCTGTGTGCTCCCATTGGGCTTCTGGGCAGAGAGATGAGAGACGTGAAAAAATGTTGTCAGGCATAGTGGAGAGAGGAAGGGAGCAGCTCCACCTGAGTCCCTCTGATTTTCTATTAATAAATACTGGGGTGGGTTGGGGAGAGCAGCCACCTGCCCACAGAGAGTGCTCTATGTGCCATCTTTTGCACCTATGCCATAGGTTCACCATCAGTGCCATAGGTGATGAATACTCATCCACTTTTTTACAAGGCCTAGTGTTGTGATTGTTGAATTGCTTCATCACTGAACTGAGTCAAGCAGGTCACTCCTCAGGATGATACCTCACCATATTTAGTTAGTGCAGGTATAGGCAGTCTGCTCCATTGATGGGTTCTGGTCAGTGGGTGTCTGGCTGATCTGTCATATCAAAACTTGTAAGATCAGGACTAGTTGTGTTCAGTCTTTCATAGTCATTCACCTAATCTCAGGAAAGAATAAACACAATAGAGGCAGAGAAACAGAATTGTTCTTCTTTCAAGGCCACATATCAACTTGGTAGAGGAGATTTTTTCCTACCTTTCTGCTCATAGTTGTTCTTACCTTTCTCATCATCAGGTAAAAGAGAATTTGTCTGGTTGTGTCTTTTTAATGCCTCTCAATTCTAGCTGAACAGCACATTAAAAAGGATTTTTATCATCATGCAGTCAGAGGATGGAAAAGAGAGGATACCTGCTTTACATTAAAACAGGGAGGGAAAGATCTCCATCATGAACTTCTGGAAGCAAGCCTGTCAAGCTTTCACATCACTAGCTAGAATGGAATGTTCATGCTCTAAGGAATAGATTCAGTCAGTCTATTGGTCAGTCCCTTATGACACTCTTCAACTGTAAACATTGACCTTGGAATAAGTCCTTTAGGAGTTCCTGTAATCATCATCCTTTTACTAGAACCATTCAATGAAAGAATGTTAAAAGAGTAGTTAGTAGTTTGGATCTTATACAGTACCTAGTTGATAGCTAGAAATGACAGTTGACACCAGTACAAAATTATACAGATTTAATAATGAACACTTTACAAAATCTGTCAGAGGTTCCGTCTTCTTTGAAAAAGGATGGAAAGGTTTGCAATTTTATCACACTTCTTAGTACTTAAGGTCCTCTATTAAATTATTATGCCATCTTAGTCCATAGTTAGAGATGTAAAATATTTAGGATGAGAGAGGCAAGAGTTCTGCTAATCTCTGGTGAGCGGACATTTGGAGTATCCTGTTTAGTTCTGGGAATCTCATTTTATGAAGTACATTGACAAGCTAGTACATTACAAGGAAGAGGGCAACTATGATAGCAAGGGGATTAGAGATGATTTCATATAAGAATTGGTGGAAGAAACTAGGAATATTTAGCTTGGAGAAGAGAGGATTTGGGTGGGATGTGACGGCTGTCTTCAACTGAAGAACTGTCAAGTAGAAGAGTGATTAGCTTTATTCTGCTTGGCTCCATAGCATAGAAAGAGTAATTTCAGAGACATATTTAAGATAAATGTAATGAAAAACCTCCTAACACTTTTTTTTGTTGTTGTTCAGTCAATGAAGTGATTTGCCATTTCTTTATTTAGCTCATTTTGCAGATGAAAAAATTGAAGCAAACAGTTAAGTGACTTGCCCAGAGTAAAACAGCTAAGTGTCTGAGGCTGGAGTCTAATTCTGGGCTTTTTGACTCCAGGCCTCATGCTCTATCTAGTGTACCACCTAATTCCCCACTACCACTTAGAACTATTCGAAATCAGAATGGGCTGTTCTAGGAAATAGTGGGTTCTTTTATCATTGGGGTTTTAAAGTAGAGGCTAAATAACACCTTTGTCCACAGAATTACAGATGGAAATACTTTTTTAAAGGATTGGATTAGATGAGATTAAAAATTAAAATAGTGATAGCTAGCATTTACATAATAGTTTAACGTTTGCAAAGCACTTTATATCTATCAACTCATTTGATTCTCTCAAGAATGGTCTGAAGACTTCCAGATCAAGATGGCTACTAAGTAGAAGCAGAGATCTTCTTCTCTTCACCAATCAAGACAGAGTGCCTCAAATAGACACAACCAAAATCAAAGGAGCAAAGGAGTTTCACGGTAGGACATAGCACAGAAGATGGACAGTTAGGGCATTTCCACACTAAAAGGGGAAAAATTTCCCCCACTAAGGGGTGAGCTCACCACCCCTACCCCACTTCACCTACCTTTCCAGAGTCTGAGGGAGCAGGGGACAAACTTCTAAGTTCTAGGAAGGAGGCTGGTTGAGATCAACACAGACTTACCTCTAAGAGAAACGACTCAGAACACTGGGAGGCTGAGAAAATGTGGAGATAAGGTGCAGCAGAGCCTGGGGAGAGGGGGAGGCTTACAGCAAACGACCACAGAGAACATAAAAAGCCCTCAGGCTAAAACTTCTCTAGTGCTCAATACAGAGACCTCCCTACACTCCACACCCAGACCTTTTCCAGGCAATCTTTTAGATCTTGGAAGTACAGCAATACTGGGACCCCAGGAGGCTGAGGAAATTTGGAGATAGGGCACAGAGCTTGGGCAGAGAGGGGAAGCTCAAAGCAAAATGCCACAGAGACTTAAAAAATAGCTTGTGGGCAAAAACCTCTCCAGTTCTCAATACAGAGACTTGTCTACAATCCATACCCAGACCTCTGCAAGGCAATCTTTAAATTCTTAGAAGTTGGACCTGCCACCAAGAGCAGCTGGACACTGCTAAGGACTGGGAAAAATATTCTCAGAGCAAAAATCTTTCAAGAGCTCAATACAAGATCACCCACAATCCTCACTTAGACATTTGACCAGTAAGTAACAAGGCAATGGCCACCAATTCCCAGGAACTAAAGTCCACAAACACCAAAAAAACCCAAGAAGAAAACTTGGATCCTCGATAATTTTTATGCTGAAAAAAACTCAGACTAAATAAGAGACAGCAGAAGATGACAGTCAATTAAACAAACCCAAATCTTTGAAAAAAATGGAAATTGGTTACACGTTCTTGAAGACTTTAAATCTGAGAATGTCAGAAAAATGGAAGAGATGTGTCAAGAAAAGAGGGAAATAGGCCAAAAAGAAAATAACAGTTTAAAAGACAGGATCTCCCACTTAGAAATTGAAGCCCAGAAATCAAATGAAATAATAAGAAAACTGAAGACCAGAAATAACCTGCTAGAAGCCATGAAAAGCAGGATAGATCAAACCAAAAAGGAAAATCAAAATATCTTAGCTGAAAACCAGCCATTAAAAAGTAGAATTGGGCAAGTAGAAGCCAATGCTTTCACAAGACAGCAAGAATTAATAAAGAAAAGCCCCAAAATTGACAGATTAGAAAGCAACACAAAATATCTCAATGAGAGGGTAGTTGACCTTGAAAATAGATCTCTGTGAGTCAATTTGAGATTCATAGGCCTACCTGACAACCTGGAAAAAACAGAAACCTTGACACCATACTACAAGAAATTATCCAAGAAAACTGCCCTGAGGCAAGAGGGCAAAATAGAGATAGAAAGAATCCATAGATCACCTGCTACACTAAATCCTCAAAAGACAACCCCCACGAATTTAATTGCCAACTTCAAGAGCTTCAATAGGGGAAAATTTTACAAGAAGCCAGAAAGAAACAATTCAGATATCAAGGGGCACCAATCAGGATTATACAGGATCTGGCAGCCTTTGTGCTAAAAGCCCACAAGACTTGGAATACGATATTCAGAAAGGCAAGAGAATTGGGTCTACAACCAAGGATCACCCTTCAAAGTTGACCATATACTTCCAGAGGGAAGTATGGGCATTTAACAAAATAGAAGACTTCCAAATATTTGTGAAGAAAAGACCAGAAGTAAACAGAAAATTTGACATTGAAATTCAAAAACCAAGAGAAACATGAAAAGGTAAATAAGAAAAAGAGGGGTCTTATTTTTTGTTCTCTAAGGGCCTCAAATAAGGCCAAATTGTTTGTATTACTATATGGAAAAATTTTATTTGTAACTGTTAAAAATTTGCTATCATAGTAGTTAGAAGAATTATCCATAGTAGAGATTGGGGTACAATGTGATTTAAAATCACATAAAAAACAGAAAAGAAGAAAGAAATGGGGAAGTTTGGAAATGGCCCCAAGAGAAGCTTGAAGGAATAAGAAAATTATGATAATCTATACTACGCAAAAAGGAAGTGGGAGGGGAAGAATACAACTATAAGAAGGAGAGGAAGAGAGTGCTAAAAGGTAATACTCAAACCTTATTTTCAGTGGAATCAGTTCCAAGCGGAAAGAACATCTAGATCCATTGGGGTATTGAACTCTATCTTACACTATAGGGAAGCAGAGAGAGGTAAACTAAGGGGGGGATTGGGGAGGGGAGTTAAAAATAGAAGGGGAGGGAAAGAGGGGAAAGGGAATTTAATAGACTCTAAAAACAAAAGGGGAATAAAAAGGGAGGGGCAGAAAGGAAAGTCAAATAAGGGTGGGGATTGGGGGGACTGATTAAAAATAGAATACTGGTATAGAAGGAAATAATTAAAGAGGAAATGGTAGGACAAGAAGAGAAAACCAAAATGATGGGGAATACAGATAATAATCATAACTTTGAATGTGAATGGGATGAACTCACCCATAAAACTCAAATGAATAGCAGAGTGGATTAGAATCCAAAACCCTACCATATGTTGTCTACAAGAAACACACACGAGGAAGGTAGATACACATAGGGTAAAAGTAAGTGGATGGAGCCAAATATATTGGGCATCAACTGAGAAAAAGAAGGCAGGAGTCATAATCATGATATTGGACAAAGCCAAAGTAAAAATAGATTGAGTCAAAAGAGATAGGGAAGGTAATTACATCCTAATAAAAGGTAGTATAGAAAATGAGGAAGTATAAATGTTCAGCATGTATGCACCAAATGGCACAGGATCCAGATTTCTAAAGGAGAAACTAGTGAAGCTCAAGGATGAAATAGATGAAAAAACTATACTAGTAGGAGACCTGAACCTTCCTCTATCAGAACTAGATAAATTGAACCAAAAAATAAATAAGGAAGAAGTAAGAGAAGTGAATGAAATCTTAGAAAAATTAGAGTTAGTAGATATATGGAGAAAAATAAATAGGGACAAAAAGGAATACACCATCTCAGTAGCACATGGTACATTCACAAAGATTGACTATGTACCAGGGCATAAAAACATTTCAGACAAGGGCAAATGAGCAGAAATAATAAATGCAACCTTTTCATATTACAGTGCAATAAAAATAATAATTAGTAAAGGTATATGGAGAGACAAATAAAAATTAATGGGAAATTAAATAGTACAATTCTCCAAAATCAGTTAGTTAAAGAACAAATCATAGAAACAATAATTTCAATGAAAAAAATGACAATAAAGAGACATCCATTCAAAAATCTATGGTATGCTTCTTTATATCCTTGAGTTCATATATTAATAAATCAGCGAGGGCAGAGTTCAATTAATTGGATATACAGATTAAAAAACTAGAAAGTGAACAAATTAAAAATCCCCAGATGAAAACTAAATTAGAGATTCTTAAAATTAAAGGAGAAATTAATAAAACTTAAAGTAAAAGAACTATTGAATTAATACACAAGACTAGAAACTGGTACTTTGAAAAAAAATAAAATAGACAAAGTACTGATCAATCTAATTAAAAAAAGGAAAGAAGAAAACCAAATTGACAGTATGCAAGATGAAATGGGAGACCTTACCTTGAATGAAGAGGAAATTAAGGCATTCATTAAAAACTATTTTGTCCAATTATATGGCAATAAATATGGCAATCTAGGTGATATGGATGAATATTTACAAAAATATAAATTGACTAGATTAGCAGAAGAAGAAATAGAATACTTAAATAACCCCATATCAGAAAAAGAAATTGAACAGGCCATCAAAGAACTCCCTAAGAAAAAATTCCCAGGTCCAAATGGATTCACAAGTGAATTCTATCAAACATTCAAAGAACAACTAATCCCAATATTATACAAACTATTTGACACAATAAGCAAAGAGGGAGCTCTACCTATTTACTTTTAGGACACAAATATGGTACTGATCTCAAAGCCAGGCAGGTCAAAAACAGAGAAAGAAAACTATAGACCAATCTCCTTAATAAACATAGATGCAAAAATCTTAAATAGAATACTAGAGAAAAGACTCCAGCAAGTGATTACAAGGGTTATTCATTATGACCAGGCAGGGTTTGTACCAGGAATGCAAGGATGGTTCAATATTAGGAAAACCATTCACATAATTGACCATATCAACAAGCAAACCAACAAAAATCACACGATTATCTCAATAGATGCAGTAAAAGCCTTTGACAAAATATAACAGACATTCCTATTGAAAACACTAGAAAGCATAGGAATAGATGGTCCTTTTCTAAAAATAATTAACAGTATATATTTAAAACCATCAGCAAGCATCATCAGCAATGGGTATAAATTAGTAGCATTCCCAATAAGATCAGGAGTGAAACAAGGATGCCCATTATCACCTTTATTATTTAACATTGTACTAGAAACACTAGTATTAGCAATTAGAGAAGAAAAAGAAATTAAAGGTATTAAAATAGGCAATGAGGAGACCAAGCTGCCACTCTTTGCAGATGATATGATGGTCTACTTAAAGAATCCTAGAGAATCAACTAGAAAGCTAGTGGAAATAATCGACAACTTTAGCAAAGTTGAAGGATACAAAAAACTCACATAAATCATCTGCATTTCTATATACTTTCAACTTATCCCAGCAGCAAGAGTTAGAAAGAAAAATCCCCTTTAAAATTACCATAGACAGTATTAAATACTTCGGAATCTATTTGCCAAGGCAAATGCAAGAACTACATGAACACAACTACAAAACATTCTCCACACAATTAAAACCTGATTTAAATAATTGGAAAAACATTAATTGCTCATGAGTAGGATGAACTAACGTAATAAAAATGACAATCCTACCCAAACTAATTTACTTATTTGGTGCCATACCCATCAAACTACCAAAAAACTTTTTTACAGAATTAGAAAAAACAATAAAAAGTTTATTTGGAAGAATAAAGATCAAGAATATCAAGGGAAATAATGAAAAAAAAAAAGCAAAGGAAGGTGGCCTAGCAGTACCAGATCTTAAATTGTAATATAAAGCAGTGATCAACAAAACCATATGGTCCTGGCTAAGAGACAAAGGGGAGGATCAGTGGAATAGACTTAGGGTAAGTGACCTCAGCAAGACAATCTATGATAAGCCCAAAGATCTCCGCTTTTGGGACAGAAATTCACTATTTGACAAAAACTGCCAGGAAAATTGGAAAACAGTATGGGAGAGATTAGGTTTAGATGAATATCTCACACCCTATACCTAGATAAATTCAGAATGAATGAATGTTTTGAATGTAAAGAAGGAAACAATAAGTAAATTAGGTGAACACAGAATAATATACTTGTCAGATCTTTGGGAAAGGAAAGATGTTAAGACCAAGCAAGAGTTAGAAAAAATTACAAAACACAAAATAGATAGTTTTGATTACATTAAATTAAAAAAAATTTGTACAAACAAAACCAATGCAATCAAAATTAGAAGGGAAGCAATATTTGGGAAATAATCTTTATAACAAAAACCTTTGACAAAGGTCTAATCACTCAAATTTATAAGGAACTAAATCAATTGTTCCAAAAATCAAGCCATTCCCATTAATAAATGGGCAAGGGAAATGAAGTCAATTTTCAGATAAAGAAATCAAAATTATTAATAAGCACATAAAAATGTTCTAAATTTCTTATAATCAGAGAAATGCAAATCAAAACAACTCTGAGGTATCATCTCACACCTATCAGATTGGCTAACATGACAGCAAAGGAAAGTAATGAATGTTGGAGGGGATGTGGCAAAATTGGGACATTAATGCATGGTTGGTGGAGTTGTGAACTGATCCAAACATTCTGGAGGGCAATGTTGAACTATGCCCAAAGGGCACTAAAAGACTACGCTTGATCCAGCCATAGTACTGCTGGGTTTGTATCCCAAAGAGATAATGGGAAAAAGACTTGTACAAGAATATTCTTAGCCACTCAGTTTGTGGTGGCAAAAAATTGGAAAATGAGGGGATACCCTCCAATTGGGGATTGGCTGAACAAATTGTTGTATAAGCTGGTGATGGAATACTATTATGCTCAAAGGAATAATAAAGTAGAGGAATTCCATGGGAACTGGAATGACCTCCAGGAATTGATGCAGTGTGAAAGGAGCAGAACCAGGAGAACATTGTAGACAGAGACTGATACATTGTGGTACAAAAATGGAATGTAATGGACTTCTTCATTTGTGGCAATGCAATGATCCAGAAATATTTGGAGGGACATATGATAAAGAATGCTCTCCACAACCAGAGGAAGAACTGTGGGAAAAGAAAAACAGAAGAAAAACAACTGCTTGATCACAGGGGTCAGTGGGGCTATGACTGGGAAAGTAGACTCTAAAAGATCACCCTAGTGCAAATATTAATAATAAGGAAATGGGTCTTGATCTTGATCGTTGGCACAAGTTAAACCCAGTGGAATTTGCGTCAGATACAGGAGGAGGTTGGGGAAGGGGAGGGAAGGAATATGAGTCTTGTAACCATGGAAAACTATTCTAAACCATCTAATTAAATAAAATTAAAAAAAAGAATTCTCTGAAATAGGTGCTATTTTATGTCCTTTTTACAAATGAGGAAACTGAGGCTGAGATAAGTTAATTGACTTCTCCAGGTCATACTGCTAGTAAATTTCTGAAGTAGGTATCAAACTGTTTTTTTTTTCTGACTGCAGGTCCAGCACTCAATTCACTATTTCACCTAGTTGATGTCCTTTCAAAATCTAGGTTTTTATGATCCTGTGACATTGGAGGGAGGATTCATAACTTGGCAAGTTTGAACCATATAAACCCTGGGATTCCTTCCAATTCTAGAATCTATAAGACTATGATAATGTGTTTCTTGTTCATAATTACTGTTCTTTAACATTCCCCTTTTTCTGCTTTCAGATTTTTTAGGTTTTGTAGATTTCATAATCATACTCTTATAGTAGTCCTATCATGGAACTTACCTCAATGCTTAGGATGGCCTCATTCTGGAACATTCAACCTTTCCTGTGACTTTTGCAACTTGGAATATTTCTCTTTAAAATCTTCTCATTTTTCCCATTTATGACTTCCTCCTGATGTTTAGATTTTGTGGAAGGGCCCAGGAAGAATTTCATTTCCTTCTGTACCCTATTCCTAGATTCTGGACTTTAAAACTATTCCCTCATGTTGGGTGCTTTTGTTTTCCTCCTTATCCTTACCCTTTCTCCTCCCTACTTTTTAGCTTCCATTCACTTATTTCTTCCACCATTTGAATATAAACTTATTGATGGCAGGGGCTATCTATCTTTTTTTGCTTGTATTTGTATCCCTGAGAAAATTAGCACAATGCTTGGAACATTATAAATGCTTAATGACCTGGCATCATAACCAATTGTGAAGACTGAGACCAGCTGAATTTCCTTTGGGCAATTCCTTAGTTTTTTCCTTTAACTTTATTAGGTGTTAAATGCAAGGGACTAAAGGGCATGAATAATATTTTTGATGTAAAAATGACATTTAATTTGTAGAGCAGTAGGAAGAGTAATTATGCAATTTGAAATAATTTCTAACCATTTATTTGTATTACCTAATGATCAACATTTTTCATACCTTAATTTCTGTCCTTCACCCTAAATTACATATAATTCAAAGCAACTAATTTTCTGCTCCATTTGCCTGCCTACTACTTGTTGAAAATGGTTTGAATTTAAAGGCATAATGTGTGGCTTCTTATGTACAGATGAGTAAGTGTGGAAAAGTTTGTGTGTGTGTGTGTGTGTGTGTGTGTGAGATATGTTTGTAGCTATGGCTTAGCTAAAAGAGAATTGGATTCTCTCTCTCTCCCCAAAAAACAACCACCTGAATATAAAATCTTTTATTTTATTTTATTTTATTTATTTTATTTTATTATTTTTATTTATTTTTTATATTTATTTATTATTATTATTTTAAATTTAAAAATTAAAAAAAAACCTTTTTATTTCTTTGAACCTTAGTTTCCTTGTCTATGATCAGGTAGAATAATATCTACTGCATCTACCTGAGAGAGTTATTTTGAGGATCATAGAAGGAGATAGATATAAACCAAAGGCCCTTTATGAATTTGAATTAATGTGATTATTTCCTTTCTATATTAAAATAGTTTTAAATTCTTTCCTTCCATTCAGGTCCTATCCACTTATTAAGAAGGCAAAAAATTTAAAATGTATTTCCATGTAAGCAAAAAAATTAGAAAAATAAAGGGAAAATATGTTTCAATTCATTCTCTGAGTCCATCAACTCTCTATCATGAGGTGCATAGCTTTTCCCCTCAAGAATCCTTTGGAGTTGTGGTAGATCATTATACTAATCAATTAGCAATTCTTTCACAATTTATTATTATTAAAATATTGCTGTTATTTCATGGATCATTCTTCTGGTTCTGTTCATTTCACTTTGCATTGGTTCAAACCAATTTTCCCAGACTTTTCTGAAATCATGCCTGTTATCATTTGTTATGACATGATAAGATTCTATGACTATAAGATTCCATCTCTTTCTCATACCATAACCTGCTCAGCTATTTCCTATTTGGTGGCCACCTCTTTCTCAGTTTTTAACTCTTTTCCATCACAAAAGGAGCTGCTATAAACATTTTTGTACATATGAGCCTTTTTCTTTTTCCTTCGATCTCTTTGGGGTCTTGAACTAGTGGTGGCATTGCTGGATCTCAAAGAGATTGCAGTGTTATAAGCTTTGGGGCATATTTACAAATTGTTCTCCAGAATGGATGGACTACTTCACAACTCCACCTACAGTACATTAGTATATTTATTTTTCCATATCCATCAAATACTAATAATTTCCCTTTGGAATCATTTTAACCAATATGATGAATGTGAAGTGGTACCTCAGAATTGTTTTAATTTTAATTTCTCCAATTATTAGTGATTTAGAGATTTTCTTTTGGCATTTGGTGGCTTCCTCTGAAAACTGCCTGTTCACATCTGTTGATAATTTATCAATTGACAAATCAATTCATTTTCAGTAATCAAATATTTTTATAGATTGACTCAGTTATCCATATATGTGAGAAATTAAAACTTTAACTGAAAAATTTGCTATAAATTTTCCCCAGATGTTTTTTGGTTTTTAAAATAATTTTAGTTGCATTGGAATTTTTTGTGTAAAAAAAATCTTTTAAAATTGTACTTAATAAAATTATCTGTTTTATGTCCCCAGAACCTCTCTAAGTCTTGTTTAGTCATTAACGCTTCCCCTATTAATAGATATTATAGGTAATTTCTTTCATGGTTCCCATATCTGCTTATAACATCTTCCTTTATGTCTAAATCCTGTACTCCTTTTGAGCTTTTCTTGATATGTAATGTGAGTTTTTGAATATGTCTAGTTTTTGCCTGACTACATTCTAGTATTCCTAGCAGGTTTAATCAAACAGTTCTTGCCTCAGTAGTTGGGATCTTTGGGTTTATCAAACATTAGGTTATTCTCATTTGCTCCTCTATATTGTATATCCAGGCTACTCCACTAATCAATCACTCTATTTCTTTTTTTTTCTTTTTTATATTTTATTTGATCATTTCCAAGCATTATTCATTAAAGATATAGATCATTTTCTTTTCCTCCCCCCCACCCCCCATAGCCGATGCGTAAATCCACTGGGCATTACATGTTTTCTTGATTTGAACCCATTGCTATGTTGATAATATTTGCATTAGAGTGTTCATTTAGAGTCTCTCCTCTGTCATGTCCCCTCAACCGCTGTATTCAGGCAGTTGCTTTTCCTCAGTGTTTCTACTCCCATAGTTTATCCTTTGCTTATGAATAGTGTTTTTTTTCTCCTAGATCCCTGCAAATTGTTCAGGGACATTACACTGCCACTAATGGAGAAGTCCATTACGTTCGATTATACCACAGAATCACTCTATTTCTTATCCAGTACGAAAGTGTTTTTTTATAATATATTTTTGTCAATTTATATCTCAATGCAATTTTAAAATATTCATTAGTATGAAAGTGATTTGATGAGTATCATTTGGTAATGTAGTTTGAAATCTGTCACGGCTAGACCCCCTTCCTTCACATTTATTTTTTGATGATTTCATTGATTCCATTGAAAATGGTGGTCTTTTGTTCCTTCAGATGAATTTTTTGTTATGTTTTTCTAGCTAC
This sequence comes from Monodelphis domestica, assembly GCF_027887165.1. Classification (NCBI taxonomy): domain Eukaryota; kingdom Metazoa; phylum Chordata; class Mammalia; order Didelphimorphia; family Didelphidae; genus Monodelphis; species Monodelphis domestica. Next base: position 322,665,887 of record NC_077230.1, on the reverse strand, counting down.
AAATTCATTCTTTGATAGTTTAATTAATATGGCCCTGAATAAGTAAATTAATGTAGGCAGTATTGTTGTTTTTATTATGTTGACTTAGCCTAGTGTGAAGATTGGATTTGGCTCTCCCCTGATTGTAACAATGAAGGTACTTAGCTCTTCCTTGATTATGAGGATTAAGCTGTAAACCCCTGTCTATGTTTTAGATTTTAATCCCCAAAGTGTAAACCTAGTACTTAAAGTAGATCTACCCATTTTAACCACAAAAAGGTGTGAACTAACCACAAAAAGGTATGAACACCTATTTCATACATTGAGTGGGAGGTCTGTGACCCATGTGTGAAAGAGTGGACAGTCTGGAGAGGAGCATTGGCTGTGATTGGTAGATGTAAAATTTAGGGGAGGTGACACAAGAGAAAAAGGTCTTTAAATAGTGGAAATCAGTGAGTCACTCGGAGTTGGACTGGAAGAGTCACTCAGTCTTGGAGTGAAGATCAACAGTAACTTGGCATTGGACTGGAGGAATCATTCAGTCACTTGGACTTGGAGTGAAGACTGTCACTTGGAGCTGGAAGGAAGACAGACACTTGAGGAGAGACTGGAAGACAGACACTCAGACTTGGAGTGAAGATACTTGGCAATGGAATGGACCCCTGCATGATCTCATACAGGAGACCTCAGATTACTTTCTTTTTAGATGGTAACCATGGTGAGTGTAAAGGCTGATTTTGTTCCTTGTCCTTTCTGGAGGTGTGAACCTCCAAGAAAGGCCCATTGTCTTGAGACTCCTTTCCCCTGGCTGGGGCCTCAGAATTGCTACCTCGGTCAGAGGAAGTTGGATCTCTCTGTCTCTCTCTGTCTCTCTCTGTCTCTCTGTCTCTCTGTCTCTGTCTCTGTCTCTCTCTGCCTCTCTCTGTCTCTCTTTCTCTGTCTCTCTCTCTGTCTCTGTCTCTGTTTTCTCTCTCCTTTTCTCTCTTCCTTAATATCTTCCCTCTATGGTAAAAATAAACTACCATAAATTACATTTACTTTAGTAATTCATTTTTGGAATTTAGAAATTAAATACCTGGAGACCACCAATTAAATATTCAGTCCAACCATAAATCAAATAGTATCTATGTACAATTAATATTTCTTCAGTTATTCATATCTGTCTTTATTGGTATGAAGAATGTTTTATAATTGTATTCATGTAGTGCTTATGGGTGTCTTGGCAACTAGACTCCAGACTATCCATAGTTATTTAAAATTGAATTTCCTTTTCTAGTTCTTCTAGTTGGATTTTGTTGGTAACATATAGAAATGTTGATTATTTGTGTAGGCGTATTTTATATTTGGCAACATTGGTAAACTGATTTTTAGTTGACTTTTTAGGGTTCTTTCAGTATACCATGTCACCTGTAAAAAGTGACAGTTTTGTTTCCTTATTGTCTCTGCTTATTCCTTTAATTTTTTTGTGATAGCATTTTTAGTAAAATATTGAATAATAACTGATAATGGGCAACCCTGTTTCATCTTTGATCTTATTTTAAGAAAAGCTCCAGTTATTCCTATGATTTCTAGTGTTTTTAATAGGAATGGATATTATGTTTGGTCAAAAGATTTTTCCTGTATTCATTGATATAATCATGTTGTGAATATGGTAAAATTATATTTTTTTCTAATATTCAACTAGTTCTGCATTCCTGCTATAAATATACCCTGATCATGGTATATAATCTCTGTGATCAGTCCCATCTTTTTCTATGGAATTTAGATAGAAATTATTTTGGGGCTAATTCCTATCCTAATATTATTTTTCTATATTTAAAATTCTATGGACTGTTGCACAAGTGGGTAAAATAAATACTTTTTGTAGTTGAATAAGCCATTAGTTTGTTTTTTTATTTATCCTGTGTAGGCTTATCAAAAGGAGCCTTGGTATAATTCCAATAATACACAGAAGAATAGCAATGTTTTGTACTTCTAATGATGCCACATGATCTTGATTTCTTATTTAGATCTCTATAATGTGAGAGCTTGTCATTCTATGAATCTCAGATATTTTGAGTACTGGGTGGGATGGTAGCATCAATTAAAAAGTTGTGTATGAATCAATATTATATTTTAGCAATTGTTGCCAACAGTTTGGCTTGTGATGATGGTCTATATGTACTAGTTTAGTGGTTTAGTTTTCCAGGTTATTTTGAGGTCTGCATTTGTACTGTGAAGATTTTTTTATCTATAAATTCATGAAAAATAGAGAACAACTCATGATGCTTTCATCCAATTCTTATCCTCAAGTCATATCTTGCTAGGTTTTCATTAGGTTGTAACCTCCCTTCCCTCCGCTTCCCTCCCCTGCCCTCCCCTCCCCTCCCCTCCCCTGCCCTCCCCTCCCCTCCCCTCCCCTCCCCTCCCCTCCCCTCCCCTCCCCTCCCCTTCCCTCCCCTCCCCTCCCCTTCCCTTCCCTCCCCTTCCCTTCCCTTCCCTTCCCTTCCCTTCCCTTCCCTTCCCTTCCCTTCCCTTCCCTTCCCTTCCCTTCCCTTCCCTTCCCTTCCCTTCCCTTCCCTTCCCTTTGCAGTTTGCAGTTAATAACCTTTTTGAAATAGGTTTGAAATTATTAGGTGTAAAATTTCATTTTAATATCAAAATAAATGCAATGGCCAAGAAAAGTAATATAACATCAAAATGAGAAAAAATTATTTCTTTTTCCATGTGTCCATTTTTTTAGTTTTTGGTTAAAAATATGGTCTTCCCTAACCTCAATGTAATGTATAAGAACTTAGATTATGAATTCTATTACAATTCTAATTCTAGTGCTGCTTTAGGCAAGTGATTCAGTTCCTCTATAATTCATTCTCTCCATCTGTGGATTGATGGTAAGGATACCTGGCCCCTAGAAATATCCAGGTTTGTTTTAGGAATGTTGACAATGCTTTGAAAGCAGTATTTTATGTTAAAAAATGAAAAACAAAAGTTGTAAGCAGAACTGTTTAATAATGTAACTTGTGGACAGGGGTAATTTAGAGATAGAATGTTACAAAGAAACCAAATGAATGAAAACACTGTGCATCAAATACTATAGTAGGTAATGGGGATACGAAGACAAAGATAAGACAATCCCTGCCTTCAAGAAGTTAGATTCCATTAAAATTTTTTTTATTATGAAGATATTTCATTTTACCAATTCCATGTAATAACAATTTCCACATAACTTTTCTGAAGTTATATGGTCTAAATTGTCTTCCTTCCTACTTTCCCTCCCCCCCTTCTGGAGCTGATAAGCAATTCAATCTGGGTTTTACATGTATTATCAGACAAAACATATTTACATATTGATTATTTTTATAAGAGAATAATTGTATAAAACCAAACCCTGAAAAACCCCAATAAGCTAAAATTTAAAAGTGTATGCTTTGATCTGCAGTTCCAGCAGTTCTTTATCTGGTAATGGATAGCATTCTTTGTCATAAGTTGAAGGAACTTAGCTTCTAATACAAGGATACGCCTCATTTGATAATTGAGAGACAGCAGAGATAATTTAGAGATAAAATATTGCAAATAAATTGAGTGAAAAAAACATTTTTAAATGCCTACTGTGTAGCATTTAGGTAATAGGGATTAAAAAGACAAAAATGAAACAACCTCGATCCTCAAAGATCTTAGATTCTAATACAATGATGTCTCATTCCATGAGTGGTGAGTAGGGAGCTGTGTTTTGGATTGTGGGGAGTCACAGGGATAGATAATGGAAATGACTGTTTTGAGAATGTCATAGTAGCAATAGCAATATTGTTTCAATTATTACCTCTAAATATATTTCATTTTTTATTATATTTTTGCCTTAGGAAGTATAGTTTCTATAAACTCAATGTAATATATATTAACTTGGATTCTGAATTCTATTCCAATTCTAATTCTACTTCCCTGGGCAAGTCATCTAGTCAGTCTTTATTTCATTATTGCCAACAATGGGCTGATAATAAATAAAATCTGGCCCCTAGATATGTATAAGTTTTATTTGAGAAATGTTTACAATGCTTTGAAAATAGTGTGGTTTATTGAAAAAAGTGTAAAAACAGAAGTTATGAGCAGAATTATTTAATAATGTTACTTGAGAACAAGTATATCATCATCTTTGATGTAAGCAGGCAATTTTCATCATTGGTCCTCTGTAGTCACAATTGATCATTGGATCAGAGTTCTTATGTCTTTCAAAATTGTTTATTTTTTTATGATTTGTTGTTATTACATAAACTGTGCTCTTTTGTGTACTCGTGCACTTTGAATCAGTTCAAACATGACTTCCAAGCTTCCCAATAGTGTTATAAAATTTTTCTCCCAAATTATAAACAAATTTTAATTTCTGGACAGGATTTCTTTCCAAAATAAAGTTTCTCCAATGGGAGGAAAAATCAATGTGAAGATTTGTTTGCTCAAGTGTATTGATTATGGAAGGGGCTTAGAGCCTGCTGTTTTTTGTGGAAAGGTTCCCATTTTTAGAATAAGCAAGAAAAAGCTTTGTACTCATCTTTTTGGGGCATATAAGGAGGGAATGGCATCTCACAATTTGGGAGCTTCTGGAAGTTGCCAGAGGACTTGGACATGCTCTATAGCAGATTGATGATGTCACTTCCCTCAACATTGCTTGTTTTGCTCTGAACATTGTAAATTGTTTTTACCCTAAATGGATAGTCACAAATAGATGTGCTAAATCTTTGTCCCTGATGAGGAGAGTTTGAAGAAGCAGGACTATCAGTTATTGGTTTCTGGAAACATCCTACATCCACCATTTCCCTATCTTTCCTTCCTTCCTTGCTTCCTTGCTTCCTTGCTTCCTTGCTTGCTTGCTTGCTTGCTTGCTTGCTTGCTTCCTTCCTTCCTTCCTTCCTTCCTTCCTTCCTTCCTTCCTTCCTTCCTTCCTTCCTTCCTTCCTTTCTTGTCTCAAGAACAGATATTGCTCATTAAAATTAGCTTCCTTTGCCTTTTAATATATTAATTTATATTATTGTAGTCATTGTGTCTATTATGCTCCAATTTGCTTGCTTCATTCTTCATAAGTTCATATACATCATCAAATTTCTCTGAATTCCTTGTATTTGTCACTTCATGTGATATAATATATTCCATTATATACACAAAGGGGGATAAATATTTCAAAACACAATTTTCAGGCAAAATATGGTTCTTTGTATGTTGACTTTTAAGTACTTATAACGATATAATTGTTACTACCTTGAAGCATCATCTGAGATGGTTCCATGTCTTATACCAAATGTATACAGAAAGACAGGAGGTAGAGTAACACAAACCAGCACCAAAAGCAAGATGTCAAAATAAGTTGCAACCTGAATTGGAAAATCTTAGAACAAATGACATAACCTTACTTCAGAATGAACCAGCTCATCAGTGTCATTGTTGTTACACACATAGCCTTATAGAAAATTAAATAGTTACAAATGTCCACTTTATTTGGTCATCTATAGTAAGATAGCTTAATGTCAAGATTACTGCAATTTTTTCCTATTAACACCGGTTCAAAGTAAACAAAAATGAACCTTAAGTTGCATGTACATGAACTGAAATGAACTAGAAGCTGCTGTTCTTTATTTCTTATAGCATAATAATATTTCATTTTACACCAAAATTTATTTAACTATTTTCCAATTGATGGGCACTTTCTTGGTTACCAGTTCTTTGAAATTACAAAATAACTGCTATAAATGTTCAGTGAATATGGATTCTTTTCCTCTTTCTTTGATCTCCTTTGGGGTATAGACTTAGAAGTGGTATCACTGAGTGAAAAGATATTCATGATTTAGGAATTTTGGAGGTGTAGTTATAATGTGCTTTCTGAAATGACTTGGATCACTTGAAAGCTCCACCAACACTGTATTAGTGTTCTTGTTTTCCCATAGTCCTTCCAACAGTTGACATTTTTATTTTTTGCCAGATTTGTCAATTGGATATGTATGAGGTACAACTTCAGACCTATTAATTTTCATTTTCTAATTTTTAATGATTTGGGGCATTTTTTCATATTGCTATTGATAGTTTGGATATCTTTTCTTAAGAACTGGTTGACATACTTTGCCCATTTAACAATTGATAAATGAATAAATTTTGTTTTATAAATTTGAATTAGTTCTTTATGTATTTTGGAAACAAGATCTTAATCAAAGAAACTTATTGTAGTTATTTCCCACCCTCTTGAGCAAGGTAGTCTTTACTGCACTAAATTTGGAAACTTTTCAATTTTGTTATAAAAATTGTTCAGTAATTCTTCTATGATCTTTATTCTATGTTTAGTCATGGATTCTTCTTTTACCTAAAAGAAAATTTCTACCTTCTTCTTCTAATTTATGATGTGAAATTTGTTTATAGCTTTCTCATTGGAGGAATCTTAGCACAGGGTTTGATATTTTCATCTCAACTATGCTAGACAGCTATCCAGTTTTCCAGGCAGTTTTTGTCAAACAATAAGTCTTCATAGCAGAAGCTAGAGTCTTTGATTTTATAGCACAATAGGCTTATAAACATTGTTTGCTTTGGAAAATTGTGTATTTGATCTGTTCCAATGACCAACTTCTTTTTTAAATAGTATTGAACTGATTTGATGATAACTGCTTTGGAGTATAGCTTGACATCAGGTATTGCCAGGCCCCTAGTTGTTCCCATTCTTTCACGATCTACCTTGAGATTCTTAACAATTGGTATTCAAGATGAATTTTGTTATTTTCTGGCTTTATAAAGTAATAAAGTCTCTCTTTGAATTTAGGTTTTATTTTCCTTATGACTTCATATGCTGTTTCTGTATTTTCTCCCATTCCTCTCGCCTTGTTTTCCCTTCTATTTCCCTGTTATATTGAATGTATTTTTACGTCAAGTTTTTCACATGTAAGTTCTTCCTCAAATTCTTCCCCAGCTAGATAGATTTCCATGTGCACACTTCAGTTACATGAAATAACACTTCTACCCTTCCTCTCACTTTTTTCTTCCTATTGTTTCTTCCTCCCCAAGCCCACCATTCTCCTTTCTTGTTTCAATGTCATCAAAACATAACAAAGCCATTCTCAGGTCTTCTTTTTTATTTAATAATGTCTAATTGTTAATAATTATTAATGTCTAAAAGCCCTGTTAATGTTAGGATTCTGAAGGGATCTTTGTATCTAACCTAAATTAGAATTTAAACAATTCTTTTTTATAAAGTTCCTTTTGATTGCTCAGGTGTGTTATCTTTTAATTTTTCTCTTGAAAAAATAAATCAGACGTCAACATGGGAAGAGATCTAAGTTTTTCCCCAGTCAAGTATGATGTCAACAATCATACTTGACTGGGGAAAGACTCAGATCTCTATCCCTGAGTTGATAGGTATTAGAATGACCTGTACCTTTTAGTTTAGTGTAGTGGCACCAGCATCTAAGGCTGTAGTGATTCCACTCTATCATACTGGTTGTTCAGAATACAATGGTTTATCACTTCCCTTTTTCTGGAAACTCTCCCTCTTTTAATATAGCCCCAAATTACATCATTATTACTTTTTGCATTCCATACTGCTGATTCATGTTGAGTTTATAGTGATTTAGGTGATTGATCTTTATAGATTATGGTGATGTGGAATTAGACCTGCCACCCTCTTCCCTTCTCTCCCTCCTCCCTTTTCCCTCTTCCCTTCTCCCTCCCCCTTCCGTTTGTCTCTTTAGTTGGTGACACTGGAAGTCAGATCTGAGTAAGTTTCCTGATATATCTAAGAGATAACTCACTCTTTGAATAGTTAGAACAAGGAGTTTATTTAAGGAAAAGGGAAGGAAAGGGTATTTGGATGGGAGAGAGGGTTTAGGGTTTTCCTGATCTTATAATAATTCTAAATTAAAGAATAGTATTGTAGAGTCTTAATGAGGGAATATGGTTAACTGGGTTGAGGATCTTCAAGTCACTTTCTAATACAGAATAGAGGAATTCAGTAAGAAGAGGATCTTCTCAGTCCTTACTCCTTCATGTCTCAGGAGAAAGAGCTCCAACAGTTTGGATGCTTCCCTTAAACAAACTTCTCCCAGTCATATTCTCTTCCAGAATGCTCCTTGATTGACAGCTTCTGCAAATCTTCCTCCATTGTCTCTGCAGGTTTTCTTCAATTTACTCCTCCACAGTAGTCCTGAGAAATTTTTAGATCTTTTTGGGGGAGAAAGAGTGAGGTGAGACAATTAGGTGGCATAGTGAATTGAGAATTGGCCTTGGAGTCAGGAATACTTACTTGACTTTGAATCCTACAGCAGACATCAAATAGCTGTGTAACACAATTTTATTTGCCTCTTGCCTGATCTGTAAAATAGGAATATGATCTCTGAAGGTTATTGTGAATATTAGATGGGATAAGATTCCCAAGATATTTGTAAAACTCCAAATGCTATATATGTGCTCGTTCTTTTTACTATCTTTTCCAGAGCTGCTTTCTTTCTGTTCATGACTTCCCATTTATACTTGTGAAATTGTTTGTTATATATATTTAAGGCTTTGCATTTATCCCTGTTGAATTTCATTTTCTTAGGCAAGTATATGACATACTAAGCAGTTAGGTGATATAGTGTATAGTGATGGACTGGAGTAAGAGAGATCAGAATTTAAATCCTCTCTGACTCTTACTCAGTATGTGACTCTGGGAAAGGTTAATCTTTGTTTTATTTTTTCTTATCTATAAATGCAGATAATATTAACATCTCCTTCCTAGGATTATTATGAGGATTACATTAGATCATCTATGTAAAGTGTTTTGCAAAACCTTAAAGTACCAAATCAACATTAGCTGTTATTGTTATTAAATTCAGATCAGTGCATAATATCAAGATATTTTTTCATCATGAGGTTATTATCTTATGTATTAGTTATTTCTCCCAGCTTTGCATTCTTTGCAGATTTGATGCATTTGTCATCTTTTCATCATATGCAAGTCTTTGATATTCAGCTCTGGAGCTAGCACATAACCTTTTTGGATATTCTACTATAGACATTCTTTCATGTTGACATTAAATTGTTAACTACTCCTTAATGTATGTTTATCCATTTAGTTTCAAGTAAATTTAATAACTTTCCAGTTCACGTTGTTTCATCTTGTCCCTCAAAATGAGATGTCATTTTATAAACATTTTTGCTCAAATGAAGGTCAGTTATATCCACAGCATTCCATTCACCTGCTTGATTAGTAATCCTGTTTAAAAAGAAAATGAAGTTATCCTGGCATAACTTATTCTTGATCTTAGCCAAAAGGTCAAGATGTGATGGCATAACATATTCTTGATGAAGCCAGATTGGCTCCCTGAAATCACTACTTTCCTTTCTAGATGTTCTTCATTATTCTCTTTAGATCTATTCCAGAATTTTCCCAGGAATCAAAGGAAGGCTCACTTGCCTATGGCTTACATATACTATTCTGAAGAATTCCTGTTTTTAAGTGAAAAAACAAACAAACAAACTCCCAAACTGAGCATACTGACTAAATTTTGTAAGGAAAGGTTATTTATTTATTTATTTAAAAACCTTAACCTTCCATCTTAGAATCAATACTGTGTATTGGGTCCAAGGCAAAAGAGTGGTAAGGACTAGGCAATGGGGGTTAAGTGACTTGCCTAGGGTCAAGCAGCTGGGAAGTGTCTGAGGTCAGATTTGAACCTAGGACCTCCAGTCTCTGGGCCTGGCTCTCAATCCAATGAGCTACCCAGATGCCCCCAGGAAAGGGTTTATTTTATGTGGTCTGTAAAAATAGAAATGGAAAACTGCACTTTTAAATTGTAGAACTGACACCATGCATCAGTATTTAAGGAAAATGACAAACATTTTTGCCAATGCTAAGTGACTATATCAGTATAGAATAGAAAGTAAAACCTCTGAATTTATTGAATATTTATATTTAATCATGAAAATTTTATTTTCTTATTAATACCTATATTGAATTAACATGATAAAGCATACATTTAATATCAGAAAAAATTTGGAAATTTTATTACTTTGTATTGAATTTCTAAATGCTTTCTCTCCATGTGAAATAAAATATGTTTTGTAATGACATGTTTTCATGTTGCATGTACATTTTTACTTAATGTATCTGGAAACATTCCTTAAGCCTTTGATTTGTTTTGGAAGTAGAGACCTGGGCATACAGTATGTTTGTTATTGTCTGTATTTAGAGTAGTAAGAAGAATATGATCTGGAGAAAAATAAGCAATAAATATTTCTGTGATATCAAATGTGAATGAAAATATAATATTCTAATAATAATATTTAGGTTGAAAACAAAGTACATTTTGGCTTTCCTAATGTCATAAACTAGCACTTTCTTATTTGTTAAGGTCAATCATCTAGAAAACCATTTGTGGTTTAACCTATGAGAAGGTATGTTTTTTCTTGCATTTTTTAAATCTGTGTTTTCTTTCACAACATGAGTAATATTGAAATGTTTCGCATCACTGCACATGTATATCCTTATCAAATTGCCTGCCTTCTTAATGAGTGGGTAGGGGAAGGAGGGCAGGAGAGGATTTGGAATTCAAAGTGGCCAAAAAGAAATTAAGGTTAAAGTTGTTTTTATATGTAATTAGAAAAAATAAAAGGTTAAATTTTAAGATCCCCCCCCCCAATATTCCTCAATCTTCTCTCAGGGTAACTTTTAAAGAGTTAAGTTCCATTTAAGCCACTCCAATTTACTGAGTTCTGGGAAGGCCTATTATGTATTTAGCTGTCTGCTACGTGCCACAGAATATACAAATATAGCAGAAGCCATGGCCCTTCATTTTAAGAGGATTGCAGGTTAGGAAATATTAGTGTTTTAGAGCTGGCAATGCACCTTATATATGCCTTGTCATTTGATCCACAGAGATTAGCACTGTTACCTAAATCTTGCAGAAAGAAAAAACTTGGGGATAAAGTGGTTAAGTAGCCTGTCCAGAGCTCCATAAGAAAGAAACCTGGGGCTGGAGTGGGAGGAAGGCAGCTATGTGGCATGGTGCATAGAGTGCTGCTCTTGGAATTAAAAAGACCCTAGTTAAAATCCTTCCTCAGATACCGATTAGCTGTCTGATCCTAGGCAAGTCACACGACCATTCTCAGCCTCAGTGTCTTTGGCTATAAAATGGGGATAATAATAGCACCTACCTCTCAGGATTGTTGTGAAAATAAAATGCAATAACATATGTAAAGTGTTTTGTAACCTTAAAGCAATATTATTGTAATTAAATCCCATAGAGATTTTTGAAAGGAGGCATTTCTAAAAAAAAACAAAAAAGGCATTGTAAACACAGCTACAGTTGGATATACACACTTCTCCAGACTCTGGATATGTCCATTTTATCTCTGCTGACACATGCTCTGACCTCTTGGTAAAGGACAGGAGTAAACAGAGACTCCTTGTGGGTCCCTTGGTCCTCATTTTGGGGCAGTGCTTATTGTGCAAAGATTGTTGACTGACACTAGAAGGACAGCTTCTCATTTCTTTTGAGGTGACCTCTTTGTTACCAGTCCTTTTTGACATAGAATCCCCAACCCATGGGGACCCAAGACCAAGTCCAAGTGGACATATCTATCCCCATAGTATATGCTGAGGACCAGCCCCAATACACAAGGAAGTTTTGAGCAATGGCCACAAGATTAGAATATGAGTGATGCCTCCTAATGTAATTATTGTAAGGGGAAACCACACACACAATTTTTTTGTAATGTCTTCATCACTTTTATAGTCACATTTTATATACAAGACTCTGGCTGAACTAGAGTATGTCTGGTTAGAGAATCAGCTTCATGTTCTTCCCTACTTCCTCTCTTCCCTTCTTATACTAACTTTTTAAAATTTTAATTTATTTATTTGTTGGTTACATTAAAACACCCAATTAACTTCCTTTTTTTCCTCTCCCCCTACTTATGAAGACATCATTTGACAAAAACATATATGTGTAAAACTATGTCTTACTTATTTCTATTTATCAGTTCTTTTTCTGAAGACGGACATACGTGTCGTTCTTCAAACTATATATAATGGTTAAACTATAGAAAGTTCTCTTGGTTTTACATCGTGGGAATAGGACAGAAGAGGACAGACTATCTCACTCTCCACATTGCCCCACAAACAATTAAAATAGTGCCTCTGAGTAAACTTTAAAGTGGCAGAAATAGTTAAGTGAGGGAAAAATAATTGTTCAACATAGGAAAAATTGGGAAGAAGCTGGGAGGACTCTAGGTGACAGTTTGACAACCGAGAAGATTAAGGGGTCTATATACCCTGAATAGATCACTGAATCAAATTGTGGCTGAAGAAGAGCAAATACACACAAGTGAGTGTGATTGGAGAGAGGCAAGAATTTAATTTCTCAATCTCTTGCATTCTGTCTTCCAAAGTCACTACTCAACTGAATGAATGCTTTTTTAGTTGCCAAATTCAATGGCCTTTTCTCTGTCTTCACTCTTCCTGACTTTTCTGTAGCATTTGACACCACTGGCAACTCTATCCTGGTTACCTTATCCTTTTGAGGGGTTTTTTTTTTTTTGGTGATACTTCACTGTCTGTAGTTATTCTTCTATCGACCTCACCAATCCTTCTCTTTCTCCTTTCTTGGACAATTATCTATCCCACTTCCTAACTGAAATGCAAACCAAGGTTGCTATTTCCTGCTCTCTTTTATCTTCCCTCTCTATTTTTTCCCTCTGTGACCTTGTCTATTCCCATGAGTTGGAGGATGGTTATCAGATCTCTACATTTAAGACTAGTCTTTCCCGGGCAATTGCCTCATTTCTCTTATAGCCTATTGTATATTTCCAACTGGCTATCCTGTAAGTATCTCTTACTCAATATATTCCAGATGGAGCTCATTACTCTTTCCTACAACTATTTCTGTCAAGGGTACTGTCATCCTTCTAGTCATCCAGGTTCATAACCTCTGAGTCACCCTCAACTTTTTACTTTTCTTAAACTTCCATATTGTATCATTTGCCAAGTTTTGTTGATTCTTGCTTCAGACTGACTCTTGACTACATCCTTGTCTCTTGACTTACACAATTAAGATTCTTATTTAGGACCTCATCACCTCTCAACTAGACTATTTCAATGATCTCTTAATTATCATTCTTGGCCCAAGACTCCCCATTTTAATTCATCCTCATGCAGTTCTCAAAGTGATTTTCCTAAAGCACTGCTCTGACCCTATCACCTCACCCCCACCCCAATAAACTCTAGTACCTCTTACATTTAGGATAACATACAAACTTCTTTCCTTATTATTTAATTTAATGGACCAGCATGAGCTGGGTCCAGTTTAACTCCTAGGTGTAGACATATCACTCTCCTTCACATCTTCTATAATGCAGCCAAACTAGGCTACTTGCTTTTCTTCATACATGATATGCCATCTCCCATGTTTCTATATTTTTTACTTTTGTTAACTTAAGGATAATTAATTTTCTCTTCTTTCCACCTCCATGCAATCTTCGAAGAGAAAAAAAAACACTCTTTTGACAAATAGGCAGAGTAAAACAAAATAAATCCACACATTGGCCTTATCCAAAAATATATATCTCATTCTACAATTGTCTTTCAGGAGTTAGGTAGCATGATGGATCACTCTGCCTCTGGAATGGTTGGTCATTAAGTCTTTCAAACATATGTTGTTATTGTATACAGTTTTATTTTTCTGCAATTTACTCTACCTCAGTTCATACAAGTCTTCCTAGTTTTCTTTACAATAATCCCTTTTATCTTTCTCATATGGCAAAGAGTATTCCATGCATTAGTATGCCATAATCCAACTGATGGAGATGCCCTTAGTTTCTAATTTTCATTATCACAAAAAGCACTGACATAAATATTTGTGTACATGAATCTTTGATTTCTTTTGTCTATAACACTGGTAATGTTGTCTTTGGGTTCAAGGGTATACTCAGTTCAGTAACTTAATGCAGGACTATTCCTCTTACCTAGAGTGCACTGTCTTCTCAATTTAGTCTATAAGAATTCCTATCTTCCTTCAAAGCTCAGCTCAAAGGTTATCTCCAGATCCTCTGAATGCTATTATCTCCTTTCCTTGAAATTACTTTGAATTTACATTGCATATAATTTATATTTGCTTATCTTTGTTCATACTGCAGCTCCTGCTATATGCAAGCTCTTTTAGGCCAGGGATCTGTGTTCCAGCAGATTTTCTGAAATAAAGAGGCAAGTAGGTGACTAAAGTGCTGTACCTACACTCAGGAAAACATGACTTCGAATCCCACCTCTGACACAACCTCTTCCTGTTTCAGTTTCTCCTCCCAAGTTTATAGTAAAGATAATATGGGATATTATTTGTAAAATGTTTTGCAAGCATTAAAACACTGTAAATTCTTTTGATGATTGATGTTATGATGCTCTGATTGTTTGGTTAGTCTGTTAGCTCTGACTAAACTATTTTCCTAGGTCTCATACTTTTTATTTTTTTTTAAACAACTTACAATGTGATACCTAGAAGCAATTATCCAGATAACTCATGTAGAAAATCTTAATCTGTAGCTCATCAACTTCAAATTCCAACTCTTATTTTCTCCCTTCCAGGCATGGTGCATCTTAACCATTACTTGCCTGCCTGAATTCCTGACTATTGTCTGTCCTGATTTCAATCGACAGTATCCAACACTTGACATGATTCTCCTCTTCTTGGCTGTTCCCTGGTCAAGCTTACTCCACCTTCACCCATGGTCCTGCTATGAACTACACTAACAATAGAAAGTACTGCAAACCCACACCAACTACCACAGAAATGTGCACTATTATTCAAAATTGGTAACAGATCAGAATGTGGATAGCTCAGTATTGATCCTCCATTGCTTCCAGAAAATCAACAATAGCCTAACAACATGCATGCTCACTCAAACAGTGGTAGATTGAAGGTGTTGCCTTCCTATGTGAAGCACCTCACATTTTGAGAACTCTTTTTCATTTCCTGATAGAAAAGTTTTCTCACTCTTTCACTGAAGAATGTTTTGCTAGATATGAGTCTACATAATTTTCAATAGCAAATGCCATCAAACTTTGCATGCAGCCATGCTAGAAATCTGTTCATGTTCACACATTTTAATAAAAAAAAAACTCATCTCATCTCAGGTTTCATTTTGGATCTACATAACACAAAGGAACATGTAGAACTGGTAGTTAAGTAGGAAATTAAAATTGTGTATCCAGTCGAAATGGGCAAATTAGGATCCTAAGCCGTGGATATGAAAGTAGATTATTTTGTATGAACTATTTGATTAATTATTTGTCTCTATTGATGAGAGAAACAATAATTACCAAATCTCCATTTTGTATGATTTCATATAGAAACCAGTGTCCTTGTTTTCTACTTCCTTATATTGTGATGTCAAGCCCTAGACAATTAAACATGACCCCTCTGCAAAGAAGAAATCTCATTTACAAACATCAGAAGATGTTGAAAAGTGATTACCCAAACTCTTCCCAAGTGCCCAAAATGTTGGGGGAGCCCAACTGAGGTAACATATTCTACTTTTGAAAGCTTTGAGTAAATTTTGTCACCATAGTCCAAACTACCTTATAATTATGTCATACCTTTCTATTCTGACAGGATCATAGAATTAAAGTTGGATAAGAGTCTGAGTATTCTTCTAGTTAAATTTAAGCATTCTTCTAGACTTTGCTTTATATGTAAGGACCTTGTTGCCCTAATTCATAAAGATATTAATAGAAAAGAACATAATTTCATATCAGGTTCTTTGACTCCAAGTTAGGTGTTCCATTTAATTATTCTATGCTTTGGTGTTTTAGTAATCATCTACTTTAAAAGGCAGACCTGGAATCAGGGAACTCCAAGATTAGCAAACTCTGTCAATGCAGGTTGTCTCCTTCTCTGCAATATATAGAAGTAGAGAGTTGCGCTGAACATCGAACACTGAGAAATTAAGTGACTTGCCAGGAATTACAGTCAAAATGTCATTAGTAGTATTTGAACCCAGGTCTTCTGGATTTTTAGATTTACTTTCTCTCCACTATGCCATCTGCTTCTTACCTATTTTATACCCTGGGTTATTCTAATTCTGGGAGCTGGGCAGTCTGCTCCAAATACCCAGGAGTGATCGCATCACTTAGCTATTCAAAATTCTTCTTATATTGTAATTCAATACAATTATTTTGTTTTAGTCTACTTACTCTGGCTCAAAACTTCCTTTTGAGTCCTATCTCATGTCATTTGTATTATGTACACTGTGATTTAGCCAGAATGAACTACCTGATATTTCTTACCTCTGTGTTCTTACACATGTAATACCGTAGGACTATTATACCTTGCTTGTCCATCTCTACTTTTTGTTATCTTACCCATTCTTCAAGACTAAAGTAAAACTTTAGTTTCCATGAAGCATAGATGGTACAGGGCAGTGATAGCAAACTCAAATAGAAACAGAGGCTAATAGTTGTACATAAGGATCTCTTAAGACTGCGTATTGACTTACTATTAAAATGAAATGTCATTTATATTGTATTGAATTTTTATTTATTTTGTTAATTACTTCCAAGTTACATTTTATTTGGACATTTATTTGCAAAATACATTTATTTTGCATTTGGGAGTGTTGTAGGTGTAAATATGTGGAAGAGGCATGAAAAAAGAGAGAATTTCAAGCTTGCAAAAGAAAACTGGGGACCTGATCTGTCAATCAAGGTGAAGATTCCCAACAGAATGTTCCCAGAAAAGGCAGTTGGAGCTAGCCAGAGGAGATGAACTGAGATTTTTTGTCCTCTGAGTCTACTGACCAAAGAAACTAAACCTCTTCTCTGGGGGTTACTGACCAAGGGACAGACTTCCTTGGCTTCTGGATGAAGGGGGAAGAAGCTGAGAACTGATCTCTGTTAGCTTCTGTCCCAGGTTGAAGGACCCTGGGGGGGGTGCTTCTGGAATTAGGCTGTGAAGAAATTAACTTTTGTTAGTGGCTTTGTGTAATTGGATGAAGAAAGAAGAATAAACAGTCGTCCTCCATCTCTCTGACTGTCCCTGAGTCACAGTTGTGAAAGGATTGACAATCTCCATAATCCTCCTAATTCTTCTAATAGATTAGGGACAAACCTCATCCCTCTCACCTCAATCCCATTCCTATTGTTCCCAATAAAACCCCTTTACTTGAGAAAGGAAAAGAAAGGAGTTTTTCCATATAAATCTCACAGTCCACTCAGGGAGGAGGAGTGAAGTCAAAAGGCTTCAAGAAGAAGGTGGTTAAGGGAGGTGAAGGGAGGAAGAGGGTAGGAAATATCTTTATCTTATTAGCCATTAGTGATCAATAGGCAACCCCAGAATACACCAGAGTAACCCCTCTAGCAGCATCTCTATATCCCTCATTATCTCTCTTCTATCTCCATTATAACAACTAGGCACCACCAGGTTTCCCCTAGCATCTCTCTGGTCACAAGCCAGAGTATATTCCATTTACCACAACCTCCACTTTTCTCTGATTAGAGGGTTGGAGCATGCAATACCTAACCTCTCTTAATACCTTCCTTTGTAGAGGGCAGAAACTGGACTTTTGGGCTCATTCCTTCTTCATTTGCTGCTTTGCCTTGTTTCAGTTCCATAGAACAAGATACAACCAGGTTGGGTACATCCTTTTTTTAGTCCCTTACTCCTACTTTCCTGCCTTCTTATATGTCTACTATAATTAGAGTGTAACCTTTTTGAGGGCAAGAGCATCTGTCTTTATTAATTATGTGTTCAGTGCTTAGTATAGTACCTGGAACGGACTAGGCACTTAATAAATATGTATTAAATTAGATTGGATTAATATTATTATAATTATTATTATCTTCTCATATTCCATTTGAAAGGACCTACTAAACCTTAGAGTCTTAGGTAACAATCAAAACTTAGGTTGTTCTTTAAAATGAGAAAAAAAAAACACTTTAGATATGTGATTTCATTTTGTATTGCTAGTAACTCTGGCAGTAGGTGCTACAGGCATCATTTTACCCACTTTACAAATGAGGAAGGTGAGGTTAAGAGAAATTGACTTATCTATGATTATCTATTTCATAAATTTTGGAGGCAGTATGATTAAGGCATTGCAGTCTTTGAGGAATTAAATCATCTAAGAGGTTGTAAAAATTGGAGAGGGTAATTAATAATAAGCTTATCATGAGCTTTACAAAAGAAGAGGTATTCAGATTGTCCCTAATTGTAGAGGGAGAAAGAGAGTAGAAGAAAGTATGGACTTTGTTGGAAGGAATTATAAATAAGAGGGTTTGTAGGGGGAAAGTTAGAATTAGTTTAAGATGAGATGGAAAAGGAAATTCATGAATAACAGGTTGAGATGATAAGGAAGTCTGTCCATAATAGAAAAAAAAGGCAAGACATTGAAAATTCTACTAACAGCAGGGTAGCTATGTGATTCAGTGAAATGAGATACAGACTTAAAGATGAGAGGTCCTGGGTTCAAATGTAGCCTCAGACACTTCCTAGCTGTGTTACTCTGGGCAAGTCACTTAAACCCCATTGCCTACTTACTGCTCTTCTTCCTAGGAAGTAATATACTGTATTGATTCTAAATAGAAAGTAAGTCTTTTTTAAAAAGAAAATACTATTAGAGATGATAATGGCCCTTAGGAGTGAGATGATGAAGTAAAAACAGGAACTCACGTGAGCTCTGCCAAATTCCCCTCCAATCAACTTTAATGTTTTAAATATAGTTCTGGAGAGACAGAAACAAAAAAAAAGGTCAGGGTAAAAAATTTTCTAACCCAGGACAACCTTGGACGTTTTCAGGAAAAGGCTATCTCTCTGGATGGTGGTCAGAGTTGGACCCCAGTGATGACCACAACTGCTGAGGTGCTAGCCATAGGCATTTGATGCAGTTCATCAATGGCAACAGCAGCAGTTTTGAGAACTCTCAATCCACAGAAGTTAATGGGGTCAGATAACTAATAAGAAGGAAAATATATGGGATCCTTTCCTGGCCTGGGGTACAGGATCCTGCTGCATTTTCTGTTTTCAGTCCCAGGTAATAGTCATAAAGCTAAGAGGATCACTAGCTCATTAACACTTGTAGTATCAGGGGTGCAGACTCATGGTGGAGAAGAGGCTGGTGTTCACTCAAAGACCAGAGCATAGCCAGGATAGCATTGACCACAATTCTTAGATCATACAACATTGGAATAACCAAAAACCTCCAGACCTCCAGGTTAGCTCTGAAAATAGTAGCAAGAACGTTCTTAAGATGAGTCAGTGCCCCCTCTACCCTGGGAGTAGAGCCCAAGCCTAACATAAAGTTACACAAAGAAATAGTCTGAAAAAATAGGGAAACAACAAAAGAAAAACCTGACCATAGGAAGTTACTAGGGTGACAGGGAAGATCTAGACACAAACTCAGAAAACAATAAAACCAAAACAACAACATGTAAAGCTTCAAATCAAAATATGAATTGATCTAAGGCCCAATTCAGATGGAACATTAATGCAGATTGAAGCTCCCTTTCTTTCTCCCTCCTTTCCACCCTTCCTCCCTTACTCCACTCTCTTCCTTCCTTCCTTCCTTCCTTCCTTCCTTCCTTCCTTCCTTCCTTCCTTCCTTCCTTCCTTCCTTCCTTCCTTCCTTCCTTCCTTCCTTCCTTCCTTCCTTCCTTCCTTCCTTCCTTCCTTCCTTCCTTCCTTCCTTCCTTCCTTCCTTCCTTCCTTCCTTCCTTCCTTCCTTCCTTCCTTCCTCCTTCCCTCTCTTTCTTCATTTCTTCCTTCCTTCTTTTCTCCCTCCCTCTTTCCCTTCCTTCTTTTCTTCTGGAAAGTGGACTGGAAAACCATACTAGCAATTGGGAATTAGGAATCTCTATATTTAATTTACATATGGACATAGTCATATAACTCATGAATATAACATTTTAAACTTTAGTCACGTAGCATTTCTACACAATAACTTTTTGATTCATACTCTACTACTTTAAGAAAAGTGGCATATACATTCTGAAGTTGAAAGGTTTTATGTTAGTTTCCTAGGGTTACCTGATTAGTAAGAGGCATAGACAGGATTCAGGCCTCAGTTACAAAAATCACAGAATTTCTTAGCTGGAAGTTACCTCAAAGGTCATTTTTGTCCAAAAGGTCATCTTATATTAAAAAAAAGAACCCCTCCAATGCATCTGAGAAAGAGGTCACATACCATTTTTTTCTTATATACTTGCAGTGAGGGAAAACCTCATTACATCCTGAAATAGGCTATTTTATTTTTAGATAATTATAATTATGAAAGAGTTTTAAATTTTATTAAACCCAAATGACCATTTTCAGTTTCCACCTTCTGCTCATAGTTCAGTCATGAATATACACTTGATCTTAGCCAAAAGGCTGAGAAGCTATTTATTAATGAATTATGTTATCAGAAGGATGCAAATGGCAAAAGTTCCAGAGGTTAATAGAGAAATGTATGATTTCCAGGGTCAGGGTCCAGCCTCACTTGTGACTTCAGGGTTCCTGACAGGTGGTGAATGATCAGTCAAAATAAATAACAAATGGAAGACAGCTTAATCATTATGGCCACGGGACTGATTTGCATCTTGACAACTGCTCTGCCATTGCAAGACTTGATTTTTATTTTTATACCCATTTTCTTGGCATGAAGATTATATTACCTAACACACATGTTCAAAGAGAGATAATTGGAAAAGTGATACATTAACTTTTAACAAATTACTTGATTAATATTCTATATTCTGTATTGTGATTATAGACAGCATACAAGATAAATGATTTTGTCACAGGTTGGCTTATTTTTCTCATTACCCTGTGAGAAGTTTTGAGCTTACAAACAATCAAGGAAAATTACTTATTGCTTTTAATAAAATGGAATAATTAATCAGCAGTTTTTAAAAGACAATTCAACAATCATATCATTGAGATTGAGGGGTACTGGGAACATAATTAAAATTTAGTATTAGACTAGTCATTTCTCAGGGTTCTTACTAGGGAGTTTCCCACTGGCAAGTTACTGGTTTGTGAAATCGAGTCACTGAGGCATATTGAAGCTTTATGTACTTGTACTTATTGTATGAGCTTCTATGATTGATTTGTGTGCTGGCTTCATGAGAAAGTTTTGGGCTTGGTCTGTAGCTGTGGTTTTACTGAGAATTATGTACCTAAGTAAAAGTTAACTCATAATAGTCTTTTTTGGGATTGGGTTTAAGGGTCTGATTTTTGGTGATTTGGAGAATTAGGTTTTGGAGAATTAGGGTACAGATGTTTTGCTCTTGCATTATTTCTTTTGAGCCCAGGGGAAATAATAATCATGTCAATTCATAGGTAAAGGGGCATTGATGAAAGAGGTCATGTAAAGGGGATAGAGTGGGCAGTCACATCTCCCCAAGGACCACTCTGTGGTCTCCCCAGCTACCATTTGTGACTCTGTCAAGGTGTCATGGTATGATGGCTCCCAGCATATGATGGCAATGGCTGAAAACAGTCTTCCACATGTGATCAATGAGGACCTGAAGTTAGCATGAAGAAGGCTCATACAAGGATAAATATTGAGCTACATAATTCTGGCTAGCAACCATTGTGAATGAGCCTGCCATGAACAATATAGTTAGAATTTTAACATGAAATTCATGACTTTGAATTCACTCAGGTAGATTTCTTCCTCCTCCTATCCCTTTTATGATTTTTTTTTGTTAATGTTACATTGACCAAGTCAGAACCTCCCTTGGCCTCAATTTCATTGTTTGTAATAATAATACTAAAAATAATAATAAAAGTTAACATATAGTATATACTATATGGCTTTTTAAAGAACTTTACAAATATTTTTTCAGTTAATTACAATCCTGTGATACACTATCCCTATTTTATAGATGAGGAAATTGAGGCAAATAGAATTTAACTGACTTTCCTAGGCTTCCCCAGATTGCAAGTGTCTGAGGTTATATTCCTCTTGGCTCCAGGTCCAGGGTTTGCCCCCAATCTGTCCTCTGACACTGACACCACTCTAATGAAGGACCCCATTACCTTGCACTTGGGTTATTGTGATAGTGTTCTGGTGGATCTGCCTCAATTCTCTCCCTATGCCAATCTACCCTCCATTCAAACACTAAACTGATTTTCTTAAAGCATAGGTCTGATCGTATCACTTCTCTACTCAATAAACTCTAGTAGTTCCCTATGGCCTTCAGGATCAAATACAAAATGTTCTCTTTGGTATTCAAAGCCCAACAAAATAGCTCCTTCCTACTTTCTAGCCTTCATATACATTACTCTCTGACACATACTCTGAAAGTGACACTGGCCTCCTAACTGTTCTTTACCAAGACACATCATCTTTTGGCTCTGGACATTTTCTTTGCTATCCCCAATTCTTGAAATACCCTCTTTCCTCTTTTTATATTGACTTCCTTGGATTACTTTAAAACCCAACTAAAATTTCATCTTTTAATGGAAGTTTCCTGAACCCCTCTTAAGTCCAGTGCCTTCCCTCTGTTAATTATTTCCTATTTATCCTATATATAATTTCTTTGAATATATATTTGTCTACTGTTTCCCCATATTAAATTGTAAACTTCTTCAAACAAGGAATATCTTTTGCCTCTTTTTGTATCTCTAGCACTTATCATAATACAACAAAATGGTTGCTTATTAATTGTACCACCTTATTATTCATTTTAAATTTTTATTTTTTATTTTTTATCTTATTCTTCTTGTTCAGTTATGTCTAACTCTTTGGGACCCCATTTGGAGTTTTCTTGGCAAATATATTGGAGTGATTTGCCATTTTATTCTCCAGTTCTTTTATAAATATTTTATAAATGTAGAAACTGGGGTAAATATGGTAAAATGATTTGCCCAGGGTCACACAATAAGTGTCTGAGGTTAGACTTGAATGTAGGAAGAGAAGCCTTCCTGACTCCTGGCCCAAGACTCTCTCTGCTGTACCATATACCTGCCTATAAAAATGAGGAGGTTGTTTCTGACTGATAGGCAGAATAGATGATAGAATGCTGGATTTGAAATCAGGAGGATGTGAATAAAAGTCCAGCCTACATCACTTACTAGCTATTTGAGCCTGGACAAATCATTTACCTTCTCAATGTCTCATTTTTCTAATCTGTTAAAGGAGATGGTTGGATTCAGTGACTTTTAATGCTCCTTTGAGCTCTAAGTTTATGATCCTGAGATCTTAGAAGCGTAAGTGATATATTAATGCCCAAATTTATCCAAAGAACCAGGGTAAGGGCTTATAATGTGCTTGGATAATCCTTAGTGGGTCCACCATTGTAGGCTATCATCAAGAATTGTACTAAGTAAGAAGGAGTAGAGAGGTTCCATTTGCTCTAGTAAATTGAATCTCCTTACCAGTTTGGTCACAGAACCTATTCCAGTAGCTAAAGATTCAGCATTTAAACAGTTTTGAAAACAAAGTAAATAAGCTGGTGCAACATTGAGAGATTTGTTTTAGTTGGAATTTTCACAAAAATACTTTTGTTTTCTTTTCGTCCATCTGCTGCTTCCCATAACATAACAATGTTACTTATACTCTGGATAGACTGGATTTTCGTGGGAGGAGTTGGTTATGTGTGAACTGTTTCCTTCTTCTCTCTGACATCCAGGTTATTATGATTAGCATGGTATGATTTAGGTTCTCTGGAACATTAACTCAATTATTCACAACTGGCTCATGTCTCTGTTCAATTGTAGGCATTTAAGCTCTACTTGCTTGTATGATGGGTTTCATATTTTTCTGCCTCTTTTTCTCTGTCCTCAATTTGCAGGTTTAGAAGACCATAGCTTTAAAGCTTTAAGAGACTTTAGAGACCATCCAGTTGAGCCCTTTCATTTCACATATAAAGAGATGGAAGCTCAGAGAGATTAAGTGATTTGCTTAGGGTCAAATGGTAAGTGCCCAACTCCAGATTTTCCTAAATCTAAGCCAGATACTGTATATAAGTGATGGTGAAACTTTTAGAGACTAAGTGCCCAAACTGTCACCTCGTGCCACAAGTGAGCTTCCCCCTTAGCCCAGATAGGGGAAGAAGGAAGCGTTCCCATTGGGCTAGTAGGCAGAAGGGTGGGTGATGTCCTCAGGTGTGATGGAGAGGGGGAAGGGAGCATAAATGCCATAGCTCTGCCAACATGGCTCTATACATTACCCTGTGTCCATTTTGAGGGAAATTTTCTCATGGATGGAGAAGAAAGGGGCCAAAGCTAGAAGAAGCAGAAGATTGAAGGTAAAATACAGTTGTCACCTGCACTATCCACCTGAGTAATACTCTGCAGAACATTAAATATAAAATGGCACTTTAAATTTAATAGACATTTCTAAATGCTAATAAATAAATAATAGCAATAGTGACTTGACCAATAACCATATATAAATGCACTCCATTTAAGATAAGAATGAGATAATGATTATAATATACTTATACTAAATTTTAAGATTTACCAAAGATTTTACATGCATTATCCCTTTAGATACCCACAACTTTCTGAAGTAGGTGCTATTATAGTATCTAGTTCCATTTTACAGAGATTACTGAGGTTCAGAGAGATTTTTTTGCCCAAGGTTGCAAAACTGGCATGTGCTAGACAATTAGAAGCAGCAGAGAAATTGAATCCTTTATGCAACTCTCAGGTAAAAGCATATGGACAATAGTTAAGTCAAATTCTTTTACATCTTTATGAATGACAGCTATTCTTGAAGTTAGGAAGAACTGAGTTCAAATCCTGACATAAACAGAATTTCTAATTGAGTGATCCTGGGCAAGTTCTTTAATCTCTGAGCCCCAATTTCCTCATTTGGAAAATAAAGACAATAGTAGCATTCATCTCATAGGGTCAAATGAAATTATTTATATATAATGCAACTTGAAAGCATTAATGCATATTATACATATATACATTAACTATCATGACTATGATCTCATTTAGGCCACTCTGCAGAGAAGGGCTAAACAGAAATATCTGGAAGACTCATAGTCTACAGGAATAATCTCTTCCAATTGGAATCTCTGGAATGTGCTAGGAAATCCACTATGATAGAGGAGTTTCCTTATTTTTGGTCTTGCTTAATATTTATTGTCAATGTATCATAAAAATTATCTATTGTGGCATCTATGAAAGAATATTATTTTAATAATAACAATGATTATAATTAGCATTTACATAACACTTTAAGATTTGTAAAACACTATAAACATTATTTCATTTGATGTTCACAACTCCAAGAGATGAGCACTATTATTATCTTCATTTCACAGGTTTATAAATGAGGCAGGTAGAGATTGATTTACCCAAGGACACATAGCTACTAAGTATCTGAGATAATTTGAACCTGAATCTTAATGACTCAAGAATTCCAGCACTCTATTTCACCACTTTGCTTCATGGGAGACATTTTGTTGGAAGAGAACCTTTAAGACTGCATTTTCTGGGCTTAATCAGTGTTTAAAAATAGAAAACAATAAATATCATAGGACTTTATTCTCTAGTGTTTTCATTCATTTCTGTGCTGTTTTGAAATTCCATCAAGTATCATTTTTGAAATACTATTGAATTTCATTTTTGAAAACTTGTCTGTGCACTCCTCATATTTTTGTCAATGATATCCTTGATACACATGTAAATTATGTTATAAAGATTTTGTAGAGATAAGGAAACAAGTATTATGGACCAATGATTATGGACAGCTTCATGATTCTCTTTTTTCTTAGTAATTCCGGCTGCCATTTTTCCATTATTTGCTTCTCTTTGTTGGATATCTTGAGCATCAAACCATAAATGGCCCTCATATTGTGAGATTTCCATATCTACCCACCTCCTTTGTGTAAACTTGGTCTAATTCCATTGCTCTTCATGGCTTGAGAAATTCTACTATCATTTTTATTTCAGAGTGGTCTGTGATGTGATGGATTGATATTTCAGAGTGGATGTGATGTGATGGTCAATAATGGATTAAAGGATTTTCTGTAGAAATATTTACTGATTGTTCCTATTTTCCATCTATTCATTCTCTTTTAATTTCATCCTTTAAAGTTCTTGGAATGATTTAGTTTAACATGATCTTGTTATAAGCTCTCTAGACCACCCCTCTCCCACTCTCTTTTTTCACTCTTTTAAGAGACAATAATTTTAATATTCTTTCCACCATCTTTCCTGCATATTTTCAAATGGGTCATTTCAGCTTAGCAAGAAGAGAACATTTCTGACCAAAAAGGTGTCTATATTCTCTAAAACACTGAAAGAATAGGCATATTCCAAGTGATTCAAGGACTAGAAAAGTTGCTCACCCTAAAATATCCACCCTGCCAGGCTCACACATTATTTGAGATTTATAACATTTGGCTATTAATTAATTTTTCTTGATAAAATGCATCACTCCATTAAGATAAAAAGAACACTGGATTTAGAGGTAGAAACCTAGGTTCACTCGAAGAATCTTCTGTTTGATATTTGATACAGGGTAAGTTAATTTACTCTGAGTATTAGTTTCTTCATTCATAAAATGAAGGATTCCAATTAGATAATATTAAAGCCCCGTTTAGCTTTAAATCCCATGATCCTATGATGTCAAGTATTTTCAACTTATTCTGAATAGGTTTATCAGTTTCTTTGCAATATAATAGGATTGACTGCTTAAAAAATAAGACGCCCAACAGTCAGAATCAAGAATAACATGTGGAAGGTGCAAATATAGAGATGATTTAATTTAAGGAAAACTTCTTTATGATTAGAGGCATCAAAACTGGAATGGGCTACCTTGTGTGATGCAGTGGGTTACTCTTGACTTGATGTCTCCAAATAGAAGTTGGAAAATAAGTAGAGAAGATTCAGGTTCACATCTGGGTTGAAATAGATGGTCTCTAAAATGTGGTCCAACTTTGAGATTCCATAATGGTATGACTGGATTTGGTGCCCAATAGCAGGACCTTTTTCTTAGAAGTTGAGGAATGGAAAAAAAAAAGTTACCTTTTGTAAAATCCAAATAAGAGACAAAACTGTGGCATGTTTATTTTTATCCCCCAAAATCATGGTGATATCTACTAAGTTAGGGAGGGATTACAATCTGGGTCAGTGGAGAGAGTATTTACCTGGGTAAAATCACAGACCTTTTGGAGAATTTATGCATTGAAGAAAAGTGTAACTTAAAGGCCATTTTTATGTACTGAGAGGAAATAATGAGTGATGAAGGCATTGACCCTTATGCAGGATAAAATAAATTTATTCAGGAATGCAAAGAACAGTTGCATAAAAACAGAAACTTTAGCTTGTCCTCTCTTCTCTGCTAGATTGTGATTCATTAGGGCCAGGAGCTACTCCCTCATCTTCATAGTGTAATTTGCCACAAAACCCAGTACAGTGGTCTACACTCAATAGGCATTCAATAACTTCTGTCTTCCTGATTGACATTTTTATTAGTTTCAATTGTCACACAACTGTTATGAGATTTCATTGAAGAGAAATATGAAAGTAATAAAAGATACTCTTTCAGAGATTACTGTCTACTTATGTACACTAAATAACCCATTGTTTACAAACATTTTTATGAGATTGGTCAGCTGTGGGTGCATATATGCAAAGCAGAGCTAAGAAATTTCATAATGAAAGGTCTACCAATCAAAATAATTGCATATTTGTTAAGGTTCTACATTGTGCCAGGCACTGGATTAGATGCTGTGGATAAAAAGACAAAAATTAAACATTTCCTGCCCTCAGGGAGCTTACATTCTTCTTGGGGAGAGAGCATATGCATCTATAAGTAGATGCAAAATCTATTAAAAATAAATCCAACAATACAAAATAATTTCATAGCTAGAAGGATCAGGAAAGATCTCTTGCATAAGGTGGACTTTGAACTGAGCTTTGTAAAAAACTAAAGATTTTAAGAGGCTGAGGTGAAGAGAGAGTACAATCTGGTATGGGAAACAGCTCATACAGAGTTTTAAAGATAGGAAATACATTGTCATATGTAAGGAATGGCAAGAAAAGAAGAAAGCAAAATTGTGCTTCTTTATGCAATGTGTCTTTTCATATTTTTAATAAGAGCTCAGGGTCATGACTGAAGATGGATCAAGAAATATACGAGGTGGGATGGAGCCAAGATGGCCAAGACAGTACACAGACCCACCCAATCTCTACCAAATTACCCTCCAAACAACTATGCTTTAATGCTTCAAAATGAAACATAAAGCAGCATAACCCACAAAAAGATGGTATAAAGTAATTTTTCATCAGATGGTATTAGAGTACAAAGCATTATGCCAACATAGCTCCCACCAAAGCAACAGGCCTTAGGAGAAGCCGAATCAAGAAGAAATTACTCTGGAGCTTTCAGGCCCAGATGGTAAGGCAGACTTAGACAACTGTGCAGAGGACAGTACAGGGGTCCTTTTACTGTTTCTGGGTGCAAGACTTTTGTCTTATTGCCCATACAGTGTTCCAGGTCACAGTTCTCTGCTGTAGACTTAGGGTAAGGAAGAACACTAGCACACACCAGAACTTGCATCCACAGGGGAACAGGGGACCCTACTCACAGTTCCAAGGTGTAAAGGAGTGCTTCTGATTGCTCACAAAACAGAAAACAGGCTGAGGGGGTATTAAACACACCTCTTCTTAGATCATACCACCTGAAAATTTGTACATCCTTAGAGCTAATTCTAAAGGCAGCTGCATAAAGAATCTGAAGTTTGCAACATTGCTCCTTTCATGACAGGAACAGAGTTAAACTTTAACAGCTTTTAAGTTTCCTTTTAATAAAAGGAAATGGCTGAAAATAGGCAAATGACAAAAAAATATAGAAAGTTATTTTTTACAGGGAAGAAGAAAACAAAGTCAATATTACTGCATCCAAAGACTCCAAGAAAAATGTGAATTGGTCTCAATCCCAAAAGGAATTAGAACTAAAAAGGATTTAAAAAAAGCAAATAAGAGAAGTAGAAGAAAAATTGGGAAAAGAAATAAGAATGATATAAGAAAATCATGAAAAAAGAGCCAACAGTTTGGTAAAAGAGGCACAAAAATACTGAAGAAAATAACTTTAAGAAACAGAATAGGCCAATAGTAAGGGATACAAAAATCCACAGATGAGAACTCCTTAAAAAGTAGAACTGGCCAAATGGAAAAGGTGGTGCTACAAAAGAAGATAATGTCTTAAAAATTAAAATTGGGCAAGTGAAAGCCAGTGAGATAATGAGACATCAAGAAAGAATCAAAGTCAAAAAAATGAAAGAAATGGAAGAAAATGTGAAACATCTTATTGGAAAAACAACTGATATGGAAAATAAATTCATGAGAGATAATCTAAGAATAAAAAAAGAAAAAAAATGAGTGTAGACATCATCTTTCAAGAAATTATCAAGGAAAAATGCTCTGACATTCTAGGACTAGAGGGCAAAATAGAATTGAAAAGAATCCACCATTTCTTCCTGAAAGAGATCCCAAAAGGATAGCTTCCAGGAATATTATAGCCAGATCCCAGAACTCCTGGGTCAAACTGAAAGTATTGCAAGCACCCCAAAATAAAAGAAATACTTCAAATATTATGGAGCTACAGTCAGAATAACATAAGATTTAACAACTTCTACATTAAAGGACTGGAGGGCCTGGAATATAATATTCTGAAGGGGAAAGGAACTAGGAATTCAAACAAGAATCAATTACCCAGCAAAACTGAGCATTATCCTTCTGGGGAAAAATAGATATTCAGTGAAATGGAGGACTTTCAAATATTCCTGATGAAAAGACCAGAGGTGAATGGAAAATTTGACTCTTAAATACAAGACTCAAAAGAAGCATAAAAAGGTATACAAGCAAGAGAAATCAAAAGACATTTAATATGGTTTAAACTGTTTAAATATCTCCTCATGAAGATTATTATTTTAATTCCTAAGACTTTATCATTAGGACAGTTAGAAGTAGTATACATAGACAGAGCGCAAAGGTGTGAGGTGAATATGATAGGATGGTGGGATATCTAAAAAAATAAATTAAGGGGTAAGAAAGGAATGAATTGGGAGAAGTGAGAAGT